>NW_026040053.1:0-37500 GCF_023375975.1 Astyanax mexicanus
ATATTAGATTATATTATATTATATTATATTATATATTAGATTATATTATATTATATTATATATATATTAGATTATATTATATTATATATTATTATTAGATTATATTAGATTATATATTATATTAGATTATATTATATTATATATTATATTAGATTATATTAGATTATATATTAGATTATATTATATTAGATTATATATTAGATTATATTATATTAGATTATATTATATTATATATTAGATTAGATTATATTATATTAGATTATATATTATATTATATATTATATTATATTATATATTATATTATATTATATTATATTATATATTAGATTAGATTATATTATATTATATATTATATTATATTATATTATATTATATATTATATTATATTATATTATATTATATTATATTATATATTAGATTATATTATATATTAGATTAGATTAGATTATATTATATATTATATTATATTATATTATATTATATATTATATTATATTATATATTAGATTATATTATATATTAGATTAGATTATATTATATTATATATTATATTATATTATATTATATTATATATTATATTATATTATATATTATATTATATTATATTATATTATATATTATATTATATTATATATTATATTATATTATATATTATATTATATTATATTATATTATATATTAGATTATATTATATTATATTATATATTATATTATATTATATATTAGATTAGATTATATATTAGATTAGATTATATTATATTATATATTAGATTAGATTAGATTATATTATATATTATATTATATTATATTATTATATTATATATTAGATTAGATTATATTATATTATATATTAGATTAGATTAGATTATATTATATTATATATTAGATTAGATTATATTATATTATATATTATAATATAATATATATATATATATAATATATATATAATATATAATATAATATATAATATATATAATATATAATATATATATTATATTATATTATATTATATATTATATTATATATTATATTATATTATATTATATTATATATATTATATTAGATTATATTAGATTATATTAGATTATATTATATTATATATTATATTATATTATATTATATTATATATTATATTAGATTATATTATATTATATTATATATTATATTATATTATATTATATTATATATTATATTATATTATATTATATTATATATTTTATTAGATTATATTATATTATATTATATTATATATTATATTAGATTATATTAGATTATATATTAGATTATATTATATTAGATTATATATTAGATTATATTATATTAGATTATATATTAGATTATATTATATTATATTATATTATATATTATATTAGATTATATTATATATTATATTAGATTATATTATATTATATATTTTATTAGATTATATTAGATTATATTATATTAGATTATATATTAGATTATATTATATTAGATTATATTAGATTATATATTAGATTAGATTATATTATATTAGATTATATATTAGATTATATTATATTAGATTATATATTATATTATATTAGATTATATTATATATTATATTATATTAGATTATATTATATTATATATTATATTAGATTATATTAGATTATATATTAGATTATATTAGATTAGATTATATATTAGATTATATTATATTAGATTATATATTAGATTATATTAGATTAGATTAGATTATATTAGATTAGATTATATTAGATTATATTATATTATATATTATATTAGATTATATTAGATTATATATTAGATTATATTAGATTAGATTATATATTAGATTATATTATATTATATTAGATTATATTAGATTATATATTATATATTAGATTATATTATATATTATATATTAGATTATATTAGATTATATTAGATTATATTATATATTATATTAGATTATATTAGATTATATTATATTAGATTAGATTATATTAGATTATATATTATATTATATTAGATTATATATTATATTAGATTATATTAGATTATATTAGATTATATATTATATTATATTAGATTATATATTATATTATATTATATTAGATTATATATTATATTAGATTAGATTATATTAGATTATATTAGATTATATATTATATTATATTAGATTATATATTATATTATATTATATTAGATTATATATTATATTAGATTAGATTATATTATATATTAGATTAGATTAGATTAGATTATATATTATATTATATATTATATTATATATTAGATTAGATTATATTATATTAGATTATATATTAGATTAGATTATATATTATATTATATTATATTAGATTATATATTAGATTAGATTATATTAGATTAATTATATTAGATTATATATTATATTATATTATATTACATTATAGTTCTGCAGAACAGTAACTGAAGGCAACTGCACAGTCTGCCCTGACCTGGATATAGTGCATTATTCCATCTCTCATTCAGATTAATAAAAAAAAAATCAAAAGCTAATTTAATTTTCACCAAAATCAATGAATTTCATTAGAATATAGTCTTACTGCATCTGCTCACCTTTTTCTTTTTCACTTTAAAAATAGTCCAAAAATAAGTAGAAATATAGTAATATCTGTGTCTTAAATAATGCATTTTATTAAAAAATATTTATTACATTTGTTTATAAATTTAATACAATATTTTATTGCTTTATTTTGATCTAAAAATAATGATGAGAATAATGAAAGGATTTTGTCTGTGAAATTTCCATTAACACTGTTCCACTCTACTGTTGTTTTTTTTTTAGTTTTGTTTTACCCCCCCCCCCCCCCCAAAAATAAAAAAAATCAACAAGTCATTTTTAGTTAAAAAAAAAATATGGATTTTTATTTTTTTTTATTTATGACACTTTATGACTTAAGGTGTGGGGTCTAGGTTAATTACCTAATAAAGTTATATTATAATAGAGATTGTGTATCTTTACATTTAAAAGCTGAGAAGTGCATCTGAGTACTCGTAAAAACTATTTTATATAACAGTAATTTACATATTAAATATAAAAGGAAAAATAGCTTGTGCTTCACTATAAATGGTGCAGTTTGTTTACAAATAAAAAAACTATTTTATAAAAACTAAAATCGTAACAATAATCGAGAATTGCTCATTTATTTTAAAAATATAGAAATTTTATTACAGTATCACTCAGCAAGTCTTACTGTTTGGCTCATTAAAGCCTCATTAAAAATTACTTGGGCATGTGGTATTGTGCCCATTTTTATTCAGAAAAGATCTGAAAATGATGTAAGACTATAACTTTTGGTGTATTTTTTTTATTATTCGTCAAACTCTTCTTTTTCTTAAGATTTTAATCAGAAAAGCCATTAAAAAGCAATTAAATTTTTCCCCAAAATCAGCAAATTACGTAAGGCTATAGTCTTACCTTTTGGTGTAATTTCTTACATTTTAAATTCTTCTTTTCCGAGAGATTTTAACTCGAATGAGTGTGAAATTGCCTGAGCAGGGTGTATTGTTTGTAGTAATTAAAAACTTTTTTTTTTTTTTTTTTTTTTACCAAAATCGGCAAATTACGTAAGGCTAGTCTTACGTATTGGTGTAATTAAAGAAAATTAAAGAAAAAAAATTCAAACTCATGTTTTTCTTGAGATTTTAACTCAAATGAGTTAAAAATGGCATAAGGAAGGTCTATTGTTTGCAGTTTCATTTTAGTAAAGCAATTCATTTTTATTTATTTATTTATTTATTTATTTTTTAAGCAAAATCGGCAAATTACCTCAGTCTTACCTTTTGGTGTAATTTCTTAAATTTATCAAATTCTTCTTTTCCGAGAGATTTTAACTTAAATGAGTGTTAAATGGTGTTAAATGGTGTATTGTTTTTAGTTTTATTCAGAAAAGCAATTAAAAAGTCATTTTATTTTTTAGCCCAAATCGGCAAATTACCTAAGGCCTAAGTCTTACCTTTTTTTGTAATTTTTTTTCAATTTTTCAAACTTTTGTTTTTCTTGAGATTTTAACTCAAATAAGTTGGAAATGGCATAAGGAAGGTCTATTGTTTGCAGTTTCGTTTTAGAAAAGCAATTAAAATCATTTTTTATTTTTGACCAAAATTGGCAAATTACATAAGGCTATATAGTCTTACTTTTTGGTATAATTAAAAAAAAAATTAAACTCATGTTTTTCTTGAGATTTTAACTCAAATGAGTTGGAAATTGCATGAACAAGTAGTATTGTTTGCAGTTTCATTTTGAAAAACAATTTAAGTTTATTTTAATTTTTCACCAAAATCGTTAAATTATGTGAGGCTATAGTCTTTTCTTTTGGTGTATTTTTTTCAAACTCTTGTTTTTCTTTAGATTTTAACTCAAATTAGTGTGAAATTGCCTGAGCAGGATGCATTGTTTGTAGTTTCATTCAGAAAAATCTTTTTAAAAGTATTTGTATTTTTTGCCAAAATCGGCAAATTACGTAAGGCTATATAGTCTTACTTTTTGGTGTAATTTCTTAAAATAATTTAAATTTTCCTTTTAATGAGATTTTGACTTGAATGAGTTGAAAATTGTCTGAGCAAGGAGTATTGTTAGCAATTTTATTTACAAAAGAAATTAAAAAATAATTTTATTTTTCCCCAAAAGTACCTAAGTCTTACCTTTTGGTGTAATTTTTCAAACTTTTATTTTTTTTTTATTTTAACTCAAATGAGTTGGAAATTGCCTGAGCAGGGTGTATTGTTTTTAGTTTTATTCAGAAAAGCAATTAAAAACATTTTTTATTTTTTACCAAAATCGGCAATTTATGTAAGGCTATATAGTCTTGCCTTTTGGTGTAATTAAAAAAAAAATTAAACTCTTGGTTTTCTGTGAGATTTTAACTCAAATAAGTTGGAAATGGCATAAGGAAGGTCTATTGTTTGCAGTTTCGTTTTAGAAAAGCAATTAAAATCATTTTTTATTTTTTAAATTACATAAGGCTATATAGTCTTACCTTTTGGTATAATAAAAAAAAAATAAACTCATGTTTTTCTTGAGATTTTAACTCAAATGAGTTGGAAATTGCATGAACAAGTAGTATTGTTTGCAGTTTCATTTTGAAAAGCAATTTAAGGTTATTTTAATTGTTCACCAAAATCGACAAATTACCAAATTACCTTTTTTTGTAATTTTTTTTCAATTTTTCAAACTTTTGTTTTTCTTGAGATTTTAACTCAAATAAGTTGGAAATGGCATGAGGAAGGTCCATTGTTTGCTGTTTTACTCAGAAAAAGCTTTTTAAAAGTATTTTTATTTTTCACCAAAATCTGTAAATTACGCAAGGCTATAGCTGTTCTGTATTCTTATAATGCCTTAAATAATAATTCTCCTTTTGCATGTAAATTTTACCCAGTTGAAAGAAAGACAGACTCTTTAATATTGAAGCTTTTATTTGTTTCGTTATGAAACTGGGCGTAGGCAATTCAAAAATTAAAACAAAATAAATATGGACACTTAAGTAAAATGACGCATTTTACACAATGTACAATATCGTTTCCTTTTTTTTCAATAAATCATTTTATACATTTTCTCCAAATTAAATAAACAAATGTTCATGCAGAAAAACCTGAAAAAAAGGGGTGGAGCCAAAGAAATGAAGACAGATGAGTTTAAAGAGAGAAAAGTGTAGAAAATGTAATATTTTCTAATTGATGCTCTGGCCCTCCTTCGCTCCACTGCTTAAAACTGATAAAAAAACAAAGAAAAAGTGAAATAAAATGGTGTTTTTGGGTTTAAATGAAAAACTGCGAGTTTAAAAGTGACCCCGCCCGCCGGACGTCCTGCTGCTCGGGGGGGGGGGGGGGGGGGGGGCGGGGTTAGTAATCCGTGTCCGAGCCCTCGGCGTTGTCCACGTTGCGGGACAGCATGTAGTTGTCCATGTCGATAGAGCGGCAGTTATTTATAGCGTAGCGCAGACGCTCCGCCATCAGCGATTGGCTGGAATAGGGCGGGAGGCGGAGCTGGAAGAAACAGGTCTGAGAGGTGGGAAGACTGTCGTACGGCTGCAGAGAGAAAAATATTTAAAAAATAGTTTAATCAGGTTTAATACATTTTTATATACGGTTCTGCGACGCTCAGATAAACAAGAGTCACATTAATAAACACAAAAACAAAAAATTTAAAATATAAAGCAGAGAAGGTCAGAGTAAAGTTTAAAAGCTTAATTTTTTGACCGTATCAAGCTGCAGTAAAAATGTTTAAAATTAGTAAAAAAATAAAAAAAAATAAAAAAAAAAGTAAATTAATGACTCTGACTCTTACATTTCTTCTATAGTACACCAAATGGTAAGAGTTAAATAATAGAGAGATTTTACCCTCAATTTAATTTTTTTATTTTTTTATTTATGCACATCACATTTAGAATTTCAGGAAAAATGAAAAGTAAAAAAAAATTAAAAAGTAACTTTAATTAAACCATCAGATTGGAAAAGAAGTTTTTTTTTTCTCAAATTCTGTTTGGAAAAACAGATCAGATTTCTTCTTCACCAAAGTAAATGGATAAAAATGAAATTATTAAGTCTTATACCCAATTTTCTATGTTCAAATTTAACCTGAAACGGTCAAACAAATTTAACTCAGACATTACACTGACCAAAACCTTTTTTCCATTCAGTATAGTGAAGAACAAATGAGTTTTCATGCAATTTTTTAAAAATCTATCTAGTTTTTTTTATTTCAGCCTTTCGCAAATAGAATAATCCAACTTGCAAAATGCAAAAATGGTAAAATCAGAAAATTAAGAAAAGATTGCTTTTTTTTTTTTCTAAAATTCCGATTGTGAAGAAGAGAGATGACAAAAACTACACTAAAATGAGTTTTTACAACTTTAAAGAATGTAAAATATAAAACATGTTCTGGTTTAATATATTTTTTTGGTTTACTAAATAATTTAATATGTTTTTATTCATAGTTTGGATGAGTTTAGTATTAATCTACAATACAGAAGATGTGTTTAATACAGCTCTGTAAAAAAAAAAAAAATGAGATCACTTCAGTTTCTGAATCAGTTTCTCTGATTTTGCTATTTATAGGTTTATGTTTGAGTAAAATGAACATTGTTGTTTTATTCTATAAACTACAGACAACATTTCTCCCAAATTACAAATAAAAATATTCTCATTTAGAGCATTTATTTACAGAAAATGAGAAATGACTGAAATAACAAAAAAGATGCAGAACTTTCAGACCTCAGATAATGCAAAGAAAACAAGTTCATATTCATAAAGTTTTAAGAGTTCAGAAATAATCAATATTTGGTGGAATAATCCTGGTTGGTTTTTAATCACAGTTTTTTTTTTCATGCATCTTGGCATCATGTTCTCCTCCACCAGTCTTACACACTGCTTTTGGATAACTTTATGCTGCTTTACTCCTGGTGTAAAAATTCAAGCCGTTCAGTTTGGTGGTTTGATGGTTTGTGATCATCCATCTTCCTCTTGATTATATTCCAGAGGTTTTTCTAGAGGTGCTATCTCTTTATTTTATGTTATATATTTTAACAGAGCTGTATATATGTGTATGTATGTTTATGTGTGTGTATGTGTGAGCGGTTCTTACCCGGTCCACCTTCATGATCTGGAAGCGTTGGGAGATGTCGGCGGTGTTGGCGGGGAGGCGCGAGCGTCCGGAGACGAAGCGCATGAAGAGAACTCGCTCCTCGTTGGAGAACTCCTCCAGCGTCTGCCAGAACCACTGCACCAGCTGCTGCTGCTCCTCCACCTCCCGGTACCGCACCACCTTCTTCAGCACCTCCACGCTGATCTCCGGCAGCCCGCACACCATCTGCTCCAGCTGCCGCGCCGTCAGCAGTGACAGGAGAGGAACCGGCACGATCCAGGACATGCCCTCACGCACCGCCGCCACCTGAAACCAACACACCGACACAAAACCTGAGTACGTATAATATAACCCCCTCCTTAATCATCCATCAGTCTGAAAAATATTATACACTCATTTATTTCTAAAGCTTTGAGACTCCAGAGAACCACAGTGGTTCACTATTATTCACTAATGGAACACTGGTGAACCTTCCCAGGAGTGACCGGCCAACCAAACGAACGAAATGACTCCAAAAGGGCATGAAGAACTCATCCAGGAGATCCCAAAAGAACCCAGAACAACATTTAAAGAAGATCTTACACAGGAAATTTGGCAGTGTTAAATCAACACGGCCACATTTCCTGTGTACTAAAGCCTCAGTTAACCTCTTACTGCAGATCCAATTTCTTCCTCATTTTAATGTGATTTTCTCTACTATGCTATAACACCGGATATCTTAAGTTTTACATATTGCACAATGACCATTCAGAGCTTAAACTGAAGTAGAGACTTAGGACAACACTTCCAGACTTTAATTTCCATTATTTAGCTTCCATTTGAGAACATCAAATGCAGAACAAAAAGTGTAAAAAAAAAAAAAAAAGTTATATTTGGAGTTACAATGTGTGTATGGATGTTTGTGATAAAAAAAATCAGTCATTCTCTACATTTCCTGATTCAGAAGGGTCTTGAGAAACAAATTACAAAATTTGAAAAATATACAATAAAGCATTGAGGAGCTACACTGCATTATATTAGGTGTCCACTGGGCGTCTCCAAAGGGTTCAAAACCTCTCCAGATACAAGGAAGTAAATCTGTCACTATACAACAAGAGCTGTAGTTTATTAGAGCTTTACCTGCAAGACGATCACTTCCTTACTTAAGAAACTAAAAGTAAAGGTGATGGATTGGAACGTCTCCAGAACTAAACCCTGTTGAGCTCCTGGGGGGCATCCTCAAATTAAAAGGTGGAGGAGAACAAGCTCTCTAACCTCTTAAGCTCCAAGCCTATTTTGACCATTTTCCGCCTGAAATTACATACTCACATTTAAAGGCTTATCACTCTAATATTAAATTATTTAGAGTCAATTCTATGAATTAATATCACTTAGAAGCCTTTACACAATTCATTTAAGACACTTTAATTATTCAATTGAACATGTAATGGCCAAAATATGGTAAAAACCAGGAACATTTTTTAGGCACTTTTCAGATTTTCTATTTTATTTTTTGATTTTAAGCCATATAAAATGAACTATTTATATGGAAGAAGGGTTTTGGCAGCTCTATATTTTGCTATAATATAAAATTATAAACTGCTATCTTTTACTGGTTAGAAGTTATAGTGATTTGAAGCAGTAATGGCTATTCTTTCTCCAAAGGACTGGAAACTTTATAATAATAAAATCTACCACTTTAATAACTCATTTTGCAGTAATAAGGCTGTTTTTGTGTGGTCTACTCCTCTACAAACAGAAATCTGCAGTTGATATTATTTTTTTCTGCCTCAAATTATTTCAGGCACTGGTTGGATATATGTGAAAATTACTGGTGACTGGATTGATGAATTTTCTTAAGTTTGGAGGCGTTTTGAAGGTAAGAGTGTGGGGGAAGCGCTGGAGGGGGTTGGGTGTGTGTCTCGAGTGTCCTGAGGTAAACAAAAAGCGAAACACGAGCAGATTTAAACTCTAAACACACAGTGTAACACACTTTTGGCTCTAATTCAGTAAAAGTCCTACAGTAAAAGTTCCGAAATCCGGAGGGGCAGACGGTTCGAATTGTGTATGACATGTCCGCATTCGATCAAATATGGACGTACGAAAAACGCAAATATAAAAAAATAATTTTTCATAACTTTCATAAAAGGCATATTTCACCCTAAATATTTATTTTCTGAAAGGAGATACAGCTAAATAGGATAGATAGATGATCAGAAAAGCAGAGATTCTAAGCTTTAAAATGGTATATTTGGTGTCTATATTGAACCTATAAGTATTCATAAACACAGCCAGATATTAAATATCATATTTTTATGGCCCGCCAGGGCGTGTTAAGAGGCTAACATCCATTCCCAAAAGAGTTCAAAGCAGTGCTGGATAATTAGTTTAGGTTTTTTCTTAGGGGTGTCTCACTTTAGTTGCAGTGGTTTAGACATTAATGTCTGTGTGTTATGTTAATTATTTTGAAGGAACAGTAAATTTACACTAACATAACACACAGACATTAATGTCTAAACCACTGCAACTAAAGTGAGACACCCCTAAGAAAAAAACCCTAAAAGAAGTATCAAGCACTGCTTTTAACTCTATTGGAAATGGAGGTTAGAGAGCTTGTTCTCCTCCACATTTTAGTTTCAGGATGCCCCACAGGAGCTCAACAGGGTTTAGGTCTGGAGACGCACCAATCACCTTTACCTTTAGTTTCTTAAGTAAAGCAGTGATGGTCCTGCAGGTAAAGCTCTAATTAACTACACTGTTATACTCTAGCTACACACTGAATACTCTACTTTGTGTTTGTATTAAAGTGTTGTTTATTCAGTGTTTCCCATGAAAAAACGTACAAATAAAATATTTACGCAAAAGTGAACATTTTTTTGAGACGAGTATTAAACGCACCTGACGGTCAATTTCGTGGAGTCGGTACTCTATAGCTCGCTCCACGTACTCCTTCCTGTTGGAGAAGGTCAGCGGGATGCTGTTTCCTCCGGGAATTATGGGTACCATTTTCCCGTCAGCGCTCTGACCCACAAACGAGTCCAGAGGAATCATCTGCAACAGAAACCAGGAGAAAGTACAAATAAATCATATTTTTAACCTTTAAAAAAACGCTTTTATCACCCAGTGCCCCTCCCTGTCCCACCCATAAACCCATACATCACCCAGTGACCCTCCCAAACTACCCCTCCCATCTATTTTTCTCATTTGAGCTAAAGGTGGAGTCAGCTTTAAGAAGTAAAAAAAATAAATAAATATATATATCTTTTCTATCAGTAATATTTATGTTGAATGGCAAAAACTTGACAAAAATTTAGCTCTGTTATCTCAAGAAAGTAAGTGAAACATCACGTCACATCTAACTTGTGTATCATCTTCCTGAACGGGTCAAGTGAAGAAAAAAAAAACACAAAACAGAAGATCCAGCAGCACAATTCTACCAAGAACAACATTTTTGTGGATATATTTCTTATTGTGATGGATAAAAATTAAATTAATTCTCGATTAATGCATCACAGGTGAACTGCAGTGTGTTTGTTTGTTGATTGTATGATGTATATATGTTTGTTAATGTATGAAATAAAGGGTTTTAACACTATGTTAACAGGTAATCATTCATTTGCTCCTCTGCATAAATTGTTTGTAATTGTACAGTTAAAAATCATTTCTTACCAATAAAAAAGTGATGAATGTGATTCATTTAGATCAGAACATGTAATCAATATAAACAGCACCAGTGAAACGTTTGGACACGCCTTAAATTCAGTGTTTTTTCATTATTTTCCTTCATTGTCTGCATCACTTTACTTTTCATTTACATGTAGGAAAAAAAGAAATAATGTCCAAACATCTGACTAGTATTTTATATATGAGTGGGACTGTAAAAGTGTGTATAAAAATTCAACATTAAAGTTCTGTACGTTGAGTTGGGTTTGGGTTGGGGTTGAGTTGTGGTTGGTTGACTTGGGAATGGTTTGAATTGTGTTTAAGTTGGGGTTGGAGTGGATTTGGGTTAAAATAAGGTTAGTTTGGGTTGGTTTAGGGTTGAGTTAGGGATGTGTTGGGGTTGAGTTGTGGTTGGTTGAGCTTGGGATGGTTTGAGTTTTGTTTAAATTGGGGTTGGTTTGGTTTGGGGTTGAGTTGTGTTTGGGTTGGGTTTGGATTACAGTGGGTTGGTTTGGGATTGTGTTTGAGTTGTGGTTGAGTTGGGGTTGTGGATGGGATGAGTCGGGGATGAGTTGTGGTTGGTTTGGATAGGGCCTGAGTTGGTGTAGGTTGGTTTCGAGTTAGGAATGGGTTGAGTTGGGGTTGAGTTGCGGTACCTCGTGGAAGTTCTGCTCGGTGATGCTGGTGTCCTCCAGGTGCAGGATGCTGTTGAGGGTCTGGACGTACAGCAGGTCCACCTCCTCCAGGTCCTCCAGCGTGAGCGGGATACAGCACAGCTGCTTCCACACCAGCGGCGCCAGGTGCAGGTCCAGCGGCTTCTTGGTGCGGATGGCCACGCCCATCAGAATCCCCAGGAACTTAAACTGCAGCAAATGTTCCTCCAGACAAGCTGATGGGTTCAGTAGAAATCTAAACAGATATTAATATAAAAAGGGCTTCATTAGCATTAAGGTGCTGAATTATAAATATATAAAATTAAACTCTATGATTAAACAGTGTTACCGGTCTCGGTTGTAGCCGACCTCCGCCGTGGCGTTGGGGGAGGGGATGAGCAGATCCACCACGCCCGTCTCCAGCTCCTACACACACACACGCACATTATATATATATATAACTAAATATATAAACTAATAGATTACCCCTTATTTACTGCAGAAACTATATATATATATATATATATTTTTTTTTTAATTATAATGTTTAGAAAGTTTGAATGAGAATGATGAGCTGTGATTGGACAGTACCTGGCACATCTCCGTGATGGTATCGTCGAACACGCCCCCCGCATCGTCCGCCCCCTCCCCCACCAGCTTCACCTTCCAGGCTCGAGACGGCAGCCTGAGATCCGACGCGTTCAGCTTCACCACCTGCCGAGCGATCTGCACGAAGATCGGCTTACACTTCCTCCCACTGAGAGAGAACAACGTTTACACTGATTTCCTTTCATTCAAATGACTTAAAAACAGCCATACTGTTGATGTTATCCTCTAATTGTACACAGATTCTTCTTTTTCTACTAAAACGCTTGAAAATTCATCATGTTAAAGACATACAGTACCATCCCATGCTGGTTGGACACTTTTTTTTTTTAAACAGATTATATGTATGTATATGTATGTATGTATATGTATATGTATATATAGGTATATATACATTTCTATATTATATTCCCATTAGTCTATATCTGTACTGTTTGTCTGAAATGCTTTGACAATAAATGTAATTTTCTCATGTCAATAAAGCAAACTGAACTAAGAGAGAAAGATCCAGAGAGAGAGAGAGAGAGAGATAATCAATATAATTGACTATAACTCATGTCTAATATTACAGATGTATTGCTTATTATTACAATTTAAGTCTCAACGCTCTTATTTCCTTTTATTGTAAATGATCATTATCAATAAAAATAATAATTGTTAATCCTGCAAATATGTAAAGTTCTGTTGTTGTAATTGAATGTATGTAATCTTTCTATTATTTTTTTTGCGTTTTCTGTTATATGCTTTGGCAATAGTGTTGCTTATTACATTAATGCTGATAAAGCACTGTAGAACTGAACAGCGAGAGAGAGAGCAGTGCAAAAAAGAGAGCACTACAAAAGAGAGAAAAAGTGCGAGAGAGAAAACAGGGTGAAAAAGATACAAGACAGCAGTGTGAGAGAGAGAGAGAGAGAAAGAGCAGCGAGAGAGAGAAAGACAGAGCAGCACAAGAGAAAGAGCAGCGAGAGAGAGAGAGAGAGAGAGAGAGAGAGAGAGAGAGAGAGCAGCACAAGAAAGAAAAAGTGTGAGAGAGAAAACAGGGTGAAAAAGATACAAGACAGCAGTGTGAGAGAGAGAGAGAGAGAGAGAGAAAGAGCAGCACAAGAGAAAGAGCAGCGAGAGAGAGAAAGACAGAGCAGCACAAGAGAAAGAGCAGCGAGAGAGAGAGAGAGAGAGAGAGAAAGAGAGAGCAGCACAAGAAAGAAAAAGTGCGAGAGAGAAAACAGGGTGAAAAAGATACAAGACAGCAGTGAGAGAGAGAGAGAGAGAGAGAGAGAGAGAAAGAGCAGCACAAGAGAAAGAGCAGCGAGAGAGAAACAGAGAGCAGCACAAGAGAAAGAGCAGCGAGAGAGAGAAAGAGAGAGCAGCACAAGAAAGAAAAAGTGCGAGAGAGAAAACAGGGTGAAAAAGATACAAGACAGCAGTGTGAGAGAGAGAGAGAGAAAGAGCTGCACAAGAGAAAGAGCAGCGAGAGAGAAAGAGAGAGCAGCACAAGAGAAAGAGCAGTGAGAGAGAGAGAGAGAGAGAGAGAGAAAGAGAGAGCAGCACAAGAAAGAAAAAGTGCGAGAGAGAAAACAGGGTGAAAAAGATACAAGACAGCAGTGTGAGAGAGAGAGAGAGAGAGAGAGAGAAAGAGCAGCACAAGAGAAAGAGCAGCGAGAGAGAAAGAGAGAGCAGCACAAGAGAAAGAGCAGCGAGAGAGAGAGAGAGAGAGAAAGAGAGAGCAGCACAAGAAAGAAAAAGTGCGAGAGAGAAAACAGGGTGAAAAAGATACAAGACAGCAGTGTGAGAGAGAGAGAAAGAGAGAGAGAAAGAGCAGCGAGAGAGAAAGAGAGAGCAGCACAAGAAAGAAAAAGTGTGAGAGAGAAAACAGGGTGAAAAAGATACAAGACAGCAGTGTGAGAGAGAGAGAGAGAAAGAGCTGCACAAGAGAAAGAGCAGCGAGAGAGAGAGAGCAGTGCGAAAGAGAGAGCAGAACGAGAAAGAGAGAGGCATGAGATGGAGATGTGCGAGAGAGAAAACAGCGTGAAAAAGAGAGAAGACAGCAGTGCGAGAGAGAGGGAGCAGCATAAGAGAGAGCGCAGTGCGAGTGAGGAAAAGAGAAAGTACACTGTAATAACTAATTAACTCAAATACTGTATACTATAATAAAACTATACTGTGATAGTGTATACTATGAGACAGCGTACACAGTGATTAATTATATACATTGTAGCATATAGCAAATACTGTGATTAAACCATATACTGTGATAAACAGCATATATTGTAATAGTGTACACTCTGAAGAATAGAAAACACTGAGATTAATAGCGTACACTATGATAAACACTGCACAGAGAATTATATTAATCACAGTTATAACTATTAATCAAAATAATTGACAGTTTTACACTATCACAGTGTGTAGTGAGGCTGAGTGGTGCGGTTCTGACCGGGTGGAGATTCTCTTCACGGTGATCTGAGGGCCGTAGTTCTTGCCCTGCACCATGGTTTTACCGATCGACCTCACCATCGGCAGCATATACACCCGCGGGGCCAGCAGGGGGCGGAGCTGCCCCTGAACTATACCCCACGTCCCGGGATTATAATGAGACGTACAGCTCTGTAACAGATAAACATCACTATAATCACATTCACATATATAATAAATCACATCTATCATACAGCTCTCGATAAAAAATAAATGAAAATAAAATAAAAAAATAAAATAAAATTTATTTCTGAATCAGTTTCTCTGATTTTGCTATTTATAGGTTTATGTTTGAGTAAAATGAACATTGTTGTTTTATTCTATAAACTACAGACAACATTTCTCCCAAATTCCAAATAAAAATATTCTCATTTAGAGCATTTATTTACAGAAAATGAGAAATGACTGAAATAACAAAAAAGATGCAGAACTTTCAGACCTCAAATAATGCAAAGAAAACAAGTTCATATTCATAAAGTTTTAAGAGTTCAGAAATAATCAATATTTGGTGGAATAATCCTGGTTGGTTTTTAATCACAGTTTTTTTCATGCATCTTGGCATCATGTTCTCCTCCACCAGTCTTACACACTGCTTTTGGATAACTTTATGCTGCTTTACTCCTGGTGTAAAAATTCAAGCAGTTCAGTTTGGTGGTTTGATGGCTTGTGATCATCCATCTTCCTCTTGATTATATTCCAGAGGTTTTTAATTTGGTAAAATCAAAGAAACTCATCATTTTTAAGTGCTCTCTTAGTTTTTTCCAGAGCTGCATTTGCTAAATTACACTTTCTCCTGTACAGCAACAACCTGGGCGAGTGAGGGTGGTACAGGTGGTATAGTATGGGTGATGGTGGTACCTGGTTGTTGGGGTTTAGTGAGGGTGGTACAGTGATGGTGAGGGTGGTACAGGTGGTACCTGGTTGTTGGGGGTTTAAGAAGGGTGGTGTGAGGGTGGTACAGTGTGGGTGAGAATGGTACAGGTGGTACAGAGATGGTGGGGGTGGTACCTGGTTGTTGGGGGTTTAGTAAGGGTGGTACAGTGATATGAGGGTGGTATAGTGAGGGTGGTACAGGTGTGAGTGGTATAGTGAGGGTGGTACAGGTGATGGTGAGGTTGGTACAGGTGGTATAGTGAGTGTGACTGTGAGGTTGAGAGTGGTACAGGTGGTATAATGTGGGTGATTGTGTGGGTGAGGGTGGTACAGGTGGTATAGTGAGGGTGGTACAGGTGGTATAGAGTGGGTGGTACAGGTGTGAGTGGTATAGTGAGGGTGGTGCAGGTGATGGTGAGGTTGGTACAGGTGGTATAGTGAGTGTGATTGTGAGGTTGAGAGTGAGTGGTACAGGTGGTATAATGTGGGTGATTGTGTGGGTGAGGGTGGTACAGGTGGTATAGTGAGGGTGGTACAGGTGGTATAGTGTGGGTGGTACAGGTGAGGGTGGTACAGGTGGTATAGTGAGGGTGGTACAGGTGAGGGTGGTACAGGTGGTATAGTGAGGGTGGTACAGGTGGTATAGTGTGGGTGGTACAGGTGAGGGTGGTACAGGTGGTATAGTGAGGGTGGTACAGGTGAGGGTGGTACAGGTGGTATAGTGAGGGTGGTATAGTGAGGGTGGTACAGGTGAGGGGGGTACAGGTGGTATAGTGAGGGTGGTACAGGTGAGGGTGGTACAGGTGGTATAGTGAGGGTGGTACAGGTGAGGGTGGTACAGGTGGTATAGTGAGGGTGGTACAGGTGGTACCTGGTTGTTGGGGCTGAGGTTGAGGAGTCTCCATGAGGAATACATGAGATCAGAGAAGTGATAAAGTAGGCGGAGTCTGGCGCGCAGTGCCTCCATACTGACGTCTCTCAGACTGCTGTACTGAGGGGGCACACAGACTGGCAGACCCAGCTGCAGCGGCACCGACGAGCCTGCCATATTTGGGTGAAAAATCAATAAAATACTATTTAATCGAACACTGATGACTATTAAATAATCATAAACAGAAAAAACTGAAGAGAAACAATTTTCATCACAATAAAACCATTGAGTTTCTAGTCAAGACACCACACACTGCATCAACCCTGTCTGCATGATTCTGTCCTTGAAGAAAGCCTCTTCTGAAGCTGATGCACAATAAAGCCTGAAACAGTTTACTGAAGACCATCTAGTCTCCAAGAGCATGGATTCCTGGAACCATGTCTCGTGAAAAATGTCTGTTGCTTACAGTCATGCATGGTGGTGGTAGCATCATAGCCTGGGACTCTCGCCCATGAATGTTGTATAAACATGGAAATTACAGATATTTAGTGATTTAATATGTAATCTGTTGTGTTTGGGCACTTTTGGAGACTTTTGGGCGCTTTTGTCTCCAGCACTTTGTGTACTGTTACAAATTAATTAATTAGTCGACAAATTTAAATAATCTACATAGTCGATTATATAGACTAATCGTGGCAGCCCTAATTACAATACAAAACAAGTATGGTTTGGGTATCGGAACCAAATTCAAAGTATTAAACTGGTAACTGTATAATTTCTTTTCTTTATTTTTTTAAATGGTACCCAGTGGTACAGTAAGGTAATTAGTGAGTGTGTACCTGGTGCTCTGGGTGGTACAGATGGTGCGCTCCAGGCGGAGCTGTGGCAGCGTCCTGCAGAGATCTGCTGGATGTTCTTACCCTGCAGAGCGGTGAGGAGCGTGGGCTCTCGCACGTGGTTTGTGTGACCGAGGCCGAGCTACAGTAAACACACACACACATTACACAACCATATTACACATATCACTACTGATCTCCTACTTTCTGAACTTTGCTGATTCAACCTACTGCTGTCATCCTATATTTTATTAGTATTATTATTATTGTGTGTGCTATTATCATCAGAGGCACTCATTTTACTATTATTTTACTGTTATTCTTTTAATCTGATCTGATGTTTTTGATAAAATTTCACTCCTATGTTCCTAATGCTCCTAGTTTTTACATTTATCTATTTTCCAACTGCAATAAATCATATGCTGCTTCTGAATACCCTTAAAATACCCTCATTAGCCATGCTTATTTTTATGTTTATTTTGAGTGTTAATAGTTCTTTAACTTTTGTTGTATTTATTCTTTTAATGTATGTTTTGTAATTATGTGTGCAATATGTTCAGTACTGTGACACTGGCAATTTCCTTTGCTATCATTAAAGTGCTATCTTATCTTATCTTATCTATTATCATTGATCCTAATCCTCAGATCTGTATCTGCAGATGTTTATCAGATGTTTGGGTACCTGTCCCTCTGAGTTGCTCCCCCAGGCGTAAACGTCCCCCGTGGACGAGAGAGCGAGGGAATGCTCCGCCCCCACCGCCACGTCCAGAATGAACACGCCCGTGAGGGCGGGGATCTGCTGGGGGCGGTTGTGATTGCGCGCCCGCCCCTCTGGAAGTCCAATCAGCCGATCTGTAATATTATTTACATTTATATTTACATATATTACATTTATCTGAATTACAATGTTAATTCCTATTACAGAACTGGGAGTCTTGCCCAGGGTGTAGTGCAGAATCCAGTCACCCAGAACAGGAATTGAACCCCAGTCTCTCTAATGAGGTGGTAGAGCTCACTGGCTCAAGTAGTGGTGTTATCCACTGCACCACACCAACCACAATATTTATATTATTGGAACTATTATGATTACACAAACAAACAATTTATTTCTGTATATTTATAAACACAGTGGAAAAAATAAATTTGTTACACTGGTGGTTTTGCAAGTTTTCAGAACTAATAAATTCAGTAAAAAAATAATAAATTCAGAAAATCACATTGTGTGATTTTTAATCAATCAGTAAGCATTTGATCATCTACCACCCTGCAAGAATTCTGTCTCTCACAGATCTCAAGCACAACCCAAAGAACACAGTCCCAACTTTGAAGCGTGGGGGTGGAAGCGTCATACACTGTGGTGATGCTTTCCTCTACAGGACACAACACAAGTCGAGCGGACGTGGCGGGATCTTCTGGCATGACAATGACCCGAAAAACACAGCCAAAGGAGTGTCTGTCTGTCGTTCTGCTTTCAGTGATGCTTCCGAATCTCCCAGCTTGTCCAAAAATGCATGTGTAAAGTTCCAGTAGTGTATTCTTGAAATATATTTTTTAAAATTCAGTGTTTTATCATATCACCAAGAGTATCGTTATAAAAAAAATACCATGAAAAATCGTGATATTATTTTAGAGCCATATCGCCCACCCCTAGTTGTCTTATAATTCTACTCATTTTCTTTATAGATTGGAAAAACTTGCAAAATCAGACGCATATCAAGTACTTATTTTCAGCACTGTATTTATTATATATTTATTTGTATATTGTATTTGTTTATTTCAGTATATAGGTGTAATATAATCTTACCTTGCCCAAAAGAGTAAACATTTCCATCTTTGGTCAAAGCCACGGAGAACTGCGTTCCACACGCCACCTTCTTAATCCCCAAACCACACAGAACATCCACCTTCTACACACACACACACACACACACACACGTTAGTGCTGCATTAATAAATCTGATTGGCTGAGTGTGTGTTAGGAGGTTGATCAGGTACCTGAGGTGAGGATTTGGCGGTTGAATTTCCGAGACCCAGTTTTCCGTAATCTCCGTCTCCAAACGCCCAGACCGTCGAACCGTCAGCCGAAACCGCCAGAGTGTGATTCAGCCCACATGCCACCTGCACACACTCGCACTATTACATCACCATAACCATACACCACACTATCACATCATCACCATTACCACACAATAGCACTATTACATCACTATTGCCATACACTCTATTCTTACCAGTTTCAGTCCCTTTTAGAATGAGCCGTTAAAGGGCTCTGTCCCTTTTATGCTAATAATAGGCTGTTGCTGGCCACGCCCCATGTTTATTTATTTAAATGTGTGTGTTTATGTAGTGTGTGTTTATGTAGTGTGTGTGTGTGTGTGTGTGTGTGTGTGTACCTGTCCAACTTGTTGACCTTCGAGGGCAGTGACTCTCTCTGGTAGTTTTTTGTTGGAGGTGTTCCCGAGGCCCAGTCTGCCGTAATCTCCATTACCAAAGGAGAAGAGCTTTCCGTCCGCCGTCACCACCGCCGAGTGTTTAAACCCACACGACATCTGTACACACACACACACACACATCATACATGACATCATACAGCTACACAAAATATACTGCATTACTGTACCTCACTACAACTCCCATAATTCACCTGCACCCACTATAATCAGACTGACCTGTACGACCTCCTCTCCCTGCAGTGCTTCTATCTGGCGTGGGCGGCGTTGGCGGTCGCTGTTTCCGTGGCCGAGTTTACCGTAATCTCCGTCCCCCCAGCTGAACACCTCGCCGCTCTCCGTCAGCGCCATCGAGTGACCATCAGAACCACACGAGGTCACCAGCTGGGTCACCACAAACCCTGCACACACACACACACACACACAAACGTACATCACTTAACGCAATTAAAACAAAAACGTCATGTTTAATGTTTTGATTCTTGGCACAAGAAGTAGATAAGCGAGAGGGGGAGGGGCAGGAGTAAATACGAAGTAACCGCATGACCTCCATCCACATGGTTGGGCACGTGCTTGTAAACGTGAGCACGTGTGTAAAGCTGTGCTCCTCAGTCCAGCACAGTTTATCAGTGCAGATATTTCCAGTTACAGCTGAATTCACACTTTTAATCCCAGAAAAACAAACGCTCTTATTTACCTTTTAAAAAGCATTTAAATGTTGATTAAAGAGACAATTACTGTAGTTTTGCTGTCCTCAGGTTTTCCAAAATTATACAGCCCTAATTAGGTGTAAAGAGTAATAATCGTGAGTGTGAGACTGAGGGATTATGGGTACCTTGCAGAGCTGAGATTACTGTAAGAACGTGAAGATCGTCTGAGTTTCCCTGACCCAACCGCCCGTAACTCCCCTCTCCACACGCAGATACCGTCCCATTCGCCTGGATCACAAACGTGCAGTTCTGCCCGCACACCACCTGCACACAGATTATACACACAGATTATACACGTATATAGATTATACACACACAGATTATACATACGCACGGATTACAGACACAGATTTTACACATATACAGATTATACATGCACACAGATTACACACGTAAATGTGTAGATAGCGTGTGTATAATGTGTGTATAGTGTGTGTGTGTGTGTATAGTGTGTGTGTGTGTGTGTATAGTGTGTGTAGTGTGTGTGTGTGTGTGTGTATAGTGTGTGTAGTGTGTGTGTGTGTATAGTGTGTGTATAGTGTGTGTATAGTGTGTGTAGTGTGTGTGTGTGTGTGTGTATAGTGTGTGTAGTGTGTGTGTGTGTGTATAGTGTGTGTATAGTGTGTGTAGTGTGTGTGTGTGTGTGTGTGTATAGTGTGTGTAGTGTGTGTGTGTGTATAGTGTGTGTAGTGTGTGTGTGTGTGTGTGTGTATAGTGTGTGTAGTGTGTGTGTGTGTGTGTGTATAGTGTGTGTTTAGTGTGTGTGTGTGTGTATAGTGTGTGTGTGTGTATAGTGTGTGTAGTGTGTGTGTGTGTGTGTGTGTGTGTATAGTGTGTGTAGTGTGTGTAGTGTGTGTATAGTGTGTGTTTAGTGTGTGTGTGTGTATAGTGTGTGTGTGTGTGTATAGTGTGTGTATAGTGTGTGTAGTGTGTGTGTGTGTATAGTGTGTGTATAGTGTGTGTTTAGTGTGTGTTTAGTGTGTGTGTGTGTGTATAGTGTGTGTAGTGTGTGTGTGTATAGTGTGTGTAGTGTGTGTGTAGTGTGTGTGTGTAGTGTGTGTGTGTGTGTATAGTGTGTGTATAG
This sequence comes from Astyanax mexicanus, assembly GCF_023375975.1. Lineage (NCBI taxonomy): Eukaryota > Metazoa > Chordata > Actinopteri > Characiformes > Acestrorhamphidae > Astyanax > Astyanax mexicanus. The sequence continues at coordinate 21,788 of NW_026040053.1, forward strand.
TGTGTGTGTGTGTATAGTGTGTGTAGTGTGTGTGTGTATAGTGTGTGTTTAGTGTGTGTGTGTGTGTATAGTGTGTGTGTGTGTATAGTGTGTGTAGTGTGTGTGTGTGTGTGTGTGTATAGTGTGTGTAGTGTGTGTGTGTGTATAGTGTGTGTTTAGTGTGTGTGTGTGTATAGTGTGTGTGTGTGTGTATAGTGTGTGTATAGTGTGTGTAGTGTGTGTGTGTGTATAGTGTGTGTAGTGTGTGTGTATAGTGTGTGTATAGTGTGTGTTTAGTGTGTGTGTGTATAGTGTGTGTAGTGTGTGTGTGTGTAGTGTGTGTAGTGTGTGTGTGTGTAGTGTGTGTGTAGTGTGTGTGTGTGTGTGTGTGTATAGTGTGTGTTTAGTGTGTGTGTGTGTGTATAGTGTGTGTAGTGTGTGTGTGTAGTGTGTGTGTGTGTGTGTGTATAGTGTGTGTTTAGTGTGTGTGTGTGTGTATAGTGTGTGTAGTGTGTGTGTGTGTGTGTATAGTGTGTGTAGTGTGTGTGTGTGTGTATAGTGTGTGTATAGTGTGTGTGTGTGTATAGTGTGTGTAGTGTGTGTGTGTGTGTGTGTGTGTATAGTGTGTGTAGTGTGTGTGTGTATAGTGTGTGTATAGTGTGTGTTTAGTGTGTGTGTGTATAGTGTGTGTGTGTGTGTATAGTGTGTGTAGTGTGTGTGTGTGTGTGTGTGTGTGTATAGTGTGTGTAGTGTGTGTGTGTGTGTATAGTGTGTGTTTAGTGTGTGTGTGTGTGTATAGTGTGTGTGTGTGTGTATAGTGTGTGTATAGTGTGTGTAGTGTGTGTGTGTGTAGTGTGTGTAGTGTGTGTGTGTGTAGTGTGTGTGTAGTGTGTGTGTGTTTAGTGTGTGTGTGTGTGTATAGTGTGTGTAGTGTGTGTGTGTGTAGTGTGTGTAGTGTGTGTGTGTGTAGTGTGTGTGTAGTGTGTGTGTAGTGTGTGTGTGTGTGTGTGTATAGTGTGTGTGTGTGTGTATAGTGTGTGTAGTGTGTGTGTGTGTAGTGTGTGTGTAGTGTGTGTGTGTGTGTGTGTGTGTGTATAGTGTGTGTAGTGTGTGTGTGTGTGTGTGTATAGTGTGTGTTTAGTGTGTGTGTGTATAGTGTGTGTAGTGTGTGTGTGTATAGTGTGTGTGTGTGTGTGTATAGTGTGTGTAGTGTGTGTGTGTATAGTGTGTGTGTGTGTGTGTGTATAGTGTGTGTAGTGTGTGTAGTGTGTGTGTAGTGTGTATAGTGTGTGTGTGTGTGTATAGTGTGTGTAGTGTGTGTGTGTGTGTGTGTATAGTGTGTGTTTAGTGTGTGTGTGTATAGTGTGTGTAGTGTGTGTGTGTATAGTGTGTGTGTGTGTGTGTATAGTGTGTGTAGTGTGTGTGTGTATAGTGTGTGTGTGTGTGTGTGTATAGTGTGTGTTTAGTGTGTGTGTGTGTGTATAGTGTGTGTAGTGTGTGTGTGTGTATAGTGTGTGTTTGTTGTTGTACCTGCTGAGCCTGAGAGAAGGAGGTGGCGGGTGTCGGTACCAGGATGTTGCGTCCCGCCTCGGCGAGCTGCCCGTGCCGACCAGCGCCCCACAGGTACACATCACACTTACCCCCCAGGTGCCAATCCTGTTAAACACACACACACACATACACACACACACACACTCTTAACTCCAGCCTCAGTACTGCCACATCATTAAACACGGTTATGGTGCAGTGCTGCGGTTCTGATCCGGTTACCTCTGGTCTGCAAGTGGCCCAGGACATGATCTGCTCATCCATCCCAGGAACCCATTTACTGTTGTCCTGTAGCCCCACCCACAAAACACATAAAACACACAGAAAACACATTATGGAAATATTTGGAACAGCTGCTGTAGAAGCAAAAAATGAACTTTTAAAATAAGTTATTTTTATCTCCAGCACTGTTTGGTGTTGGGTTTGGGTTAAGTCGACTCGTTGGGTTAAGTGAATCATTGATTCAAAACATTGTTTACAAGTCCATGCGTTCATATCATGCGCAGCCGCAGAGAAACTCACGTACTGTCGGACATTGAGTATAGTTTTATACTTCAGAAAGCGTCAGAACGGTTTGTGACAGAAAATTGAGACATAATGCAATGCACGAGTCAATGAAGAAACTCTGAAGAAGAGATTATTATCATCGTTTTCATCAATTAATTACGGATCCTCAACGGAGAGGGATGACACTGCAGTTTTTAGAAACCGTAGAATTTATTTCTAGATAAATATAAGTTTTATTTCACTGAGTGTTTGTGTTGAAAATGCTGGAACTTTTTTCGGTACTAGTTCAATCCTCAGAGGAATGTTTAGAAAATAAGCGCGGGTTAGCCTGTGACAGGCCCGACAACCAGTTAAGGACGTATAAACACTTCAGAAATTAGGAGCGTTGTCAGACATATTAGATTAAAAAGATAAAATGTCTGTATGTAAAATTGCACTTACTCTATTTTGCAAACCGAAAGTGTAATTAACCGAACTAGTGCATACTGTTCAGATGTATGTCAGATTATAAATCACATTAAAACACAGTGTAAACAGTTCAAAATAAACATCAGATCTGGTGAGAAAATTAGATTTGGGCAATTTTTTCCTGCTGTGTGTACGTTGCCTTTAAAAAACGAAAAAATCTGAATGTTTTTTTTGCACAGAATTACTTTTTAAATCTAGCTTCATGTATCTCACCATCAGTAGTGCCATCTTGTCCTTGGCCACGGGCTCCAGATCGGGCACACTGAAGGATTCTGGGAAGGTGTGCCCGCGGGCGAGCGCCTCGGCCGTCTTCACCGTGGTGGAAAAGCAGTGCAGCCACGCCCACTCGCTGCTGCCCCACGAGTGTGAGGAAGAGGAGGATGAGGAAGAGGAAGAGGAAGAAGAGGTGGTGCCAGGCTCCACGGGGCAGTGTGCCAGGTGAGGGGGCACCGGGGGGCGGCACAGCAGAGTGTCCAGCTGAAGCCCCACTGCCAACGACGCCAAGCACTGCATATACGGACTGTGGATCAACTGCTCTCCACACACTACGTGTGGCTGTAACACACACACACACACAGCAAAATTGTCAATAAACAAATGATAAATACTCAGATACTCACAATATGCAAATTAGTCAATTAATAATCCCGCCCCCTACTGACATCCAATCATCTGCATCTCACCGATATCAGAGGCACACTGCTCAGCCCAATCAGCTCTCCCTCCGGCCCCACCCCTAAACCCATACATCACCCAGTGCCCCTTCCAAACTACACCTCCCGTTTTTTAGCATTTTTCAGATTTTAGCTGTGGGTGGAGTCAGATAAAATCAGCTGTTATTAGCATAACATTAATCTAGCCCAGATTCTCCTATAAAATAAATTGTTGATTTTTTGTTTCGTACCTTCTCATAGGTGTACTGCTCCTGGAGCATGATGGGAAGTCTCTCCAGGAAGGCCCTCATGCACGGCGCCATGTTCAATCCCACAACCCCCTGCTTCTTCAGGGCGGTGCGGCAGGTTGCCAGCACGTGATTGGCTGTGATGAATTCTGAGGAGCAGTTCACCACCAGAACGTCCTGCAGAACAAACAACCAACAACTCAACGTACAGAACACGCATTAATATATAATAACATACTAAATATATCAATATATACATAAATATTTATATTGATAAAGAAATAAAATTATAATGACCTTAGAGCGGTTGGAGCAGACGGCCACTCCGACATCTGGGATCCAAACTGTGTTCAGAACCGCTCCAGAACCAGCAACCACCGTCTGCAGCACTGAACCATCCTATACACACACACACACACACACATTAAATAATTAGAGAGAAGTGTTTTTATCTACAGACCGCATTTTCTCACTGCTATTGACTAATAATGGGTTATCTAAGACTCCCAGTTTCACAAATGTACATTAATGTACGTAAACATCATTAGAAATGAAACAGAAACCAAATGTATAGTATATATATTTCAATTATATTTGAATTAACATTTATTTAGATAATAGTAAATGTTTCTAAAATAATTATAATAAAGATAATGAAGAGAATCAGCAGAAATGTTTTTTCGTGTCACACTTCCTGAAACTATTTCTTCTTCTGAAACTCTTTTTTTATAATTAAAGTTTTTTTTATTACACACTTCCTTCATACACTTTACAGCAGACACAGAGCAAATCAACAGGTACATTTAAAGAAAATTGAAGGGCATAAGTTTATTTGTCAGCATATCCATAAAGTCAGATGTGACAAGGAACTAACATCTAATAATAATAATAATAATAATAATAATAATAATAATAATAATAATAATAATAATAATAATGACTTACTATTTGGTTTGGATTTTTCCCCTTTTTTCTATTACTATTATCAGTACTATTATTTATTATACATTTTATCTTCTTGTAATAAAAATAGTTGTCCTCCGAAGAGGACAATTTTTATTTATTATTATAAAAAAATAAAAATAAATAAATAATAATAATAATTCATAAATAAGTCATGAGGAGATTGGGCAGAAGACAGGATGTGGTCTGCTTATATTACACTTGTAGTTTTTATTTAACTCTATAACTCTGGTAACTTAGTTGATTTCCAGTATTATTCTGGTAATTAAACCTGACATCAAATTATCTAATTCAACCTTATTCATGTCTCTTACTGAATCTCTATTGCTTAGGAAGCATAACTGTGGGCAGACTGGTAGATTTTTCCCCATCTTCTGCTGATACTCTGAACTACATTACCCAGAATACCACTTCCCTTCAGACCACAGTCACATGCCTTTCTTAAACCAATCAACCAATCATAAACAGTTCCTACTCCCTATCACCTGAGTTCTGATTCTCTGCAGCTGTGTCTTACATTCACACATACAGAGACTAATATAGACCATAAACGACTTCAGCCTAGATTTAAAAACAACTCAAAAGTAAAACAGCTTGATTTTTAGAGCGTCAGTGTGTCTTTGCTATCGTAACGACAGGAAAAGTACACCTTAATGCATGTACTATTTCTCTTAATTAATTATGGTTATATTAACTGACCCGAAGAGACCAGATGTTTAAGAGTCCTCCAACTCCTCCCGACACCAGAGCCAGACCATCCGGACTGAACGCTACCGTCCGCACTGGGGTCATGTGACCCCGCAGCTGGAACACACACACTGCTTCCTCATATTGCCGTGGTGCCAGCTATAAATCAAACACACACACACACACACACGTTACAGCAGCAGTTAGATACACACTTTTCTCGGGAAGGTTTTTCTGTAGGTGGAGTCTCACCCTGGGTTTAGACTTGGACTCCATTTCCCACCATGCATCTGTGCTGGCAGATGATTGGCAAAAGGCTGAGGGGTCTTGAGGTACCGTCCACACGGTCACCAGTCCATTCTGACAACACCTGTAACACACACACACACACACACACACACAGAAGAGAGAAGAATGTGTAATTAAGTAATTATGGATGATCACAAGCCATCAAACCAAACTGAACTGCTTGAATTTTTACACCAGGAGTAAAGCAGCATAAAGTTATCCAAAAGCAGTGTGTAAGACTGGTGGAGGAGAACATGATGCCAAGATGCATGAAAAAAACTGTGATTAAAAACCAGGATTATTCCACCAAATATTGATTATTTCTGAACTCTTAAAACTTTATGAATATGAACTTGTTTTCTTTGCATTATTTGAGGTCTGAAAGTTCTGCATCTTTTTTGTTATTTCAGTCATTTCTCATTTTCTGTAAATAAATGCTCTAAATGAGAATATTTTTATTTGTAATTTGGGGGAAATGTTGTCTGTAGTTTATAGAATAAAACAACAATGTTCATTTACCTCAAACATAAACCTATAAATAGCAAAATCAGAGAAACTCATTCAGAAACTGAAGTGATCTCTGTTAAACAAACCAGAATATATTTTATATTTTACATTCTTCAAAGTATCTCCTCTTATTTAGATGATGAGTTTTGAACATCTCTGCTGGATTTTCTCAGTCAGATTTATGAGGTAGAGTCTCCTGGAATTCAGGCTTTCAGTTAACAGCTGTGCTGAACTCATCAAGAGTTAATTACTTGAATTTCTTGTCTCTTAATAAAGTGTTTGAGAGCATCAGTTAAAGTAAAGTAGTGAAGAGGTAGAGTTACAGGTATACAGTGAATAGTGAATATTTGAGTTATGTTCGAATCCAGATTATGAGAAACAACAACTACTCTACTCAACATTAAAAATATCCTCAAGTGTAGTTACTGCAAATACCATCAAAAATGTTATAATGATAAAACTGGCACTCATCAGGACTCAGGATAAGGATAAGAGTATCTAAATACTTCATAGAGTATTCTGGTTTGTTTAACACTGTTTTTAAGTCACTACATGATTCACTATGTGTTTGTGTGAGTGTGTGTGTGAGTGTGTGTGTGTGTGTGTGTGTGTGTGAGGTTATACACACGTGGACAGCATATTCAGTGATTTTGGTCCCTGTCCCGGTAGACTGCACCAGACCACAGCGTTCACCACAGAGTGATGAGTGATGCTCTGAAGACACGCCCAGCTCCGTCCTGGCCCCGCCCCCGACCCCGCCCACAGGCGCACAGTCTCCTCTTTGGCACAGCTCATCAGGATGCTCCCGGTCGGAGCCCAGCGCAGAGAACTGATGCTCTCCTGATCACACAGAGAAAAACACAGAGAACACAGAGTCAAACAGAGCGTCTAATCTACTCAACTCTACTCTACTTAACTCTAATAAACTCTACTTGACTTCTTATTTAACTCCTATAACTTCATTACAGAGAGAACACAGCTCAAACAGAGCGTCTACTCCACTCTCCTCAACTCTACTCTACTCTACTCTACTCTGCTCTACTCTACTTAACTCTAATAAACTCTAATAAACTCTAATAAACTCTAATAAACTCTAATAAACTCTACTCAACTTCTAATTTAACTCCTATAACTTAATTACAGAGAGAACACAGCTCAGAGTATCTACTCAACTCAACTCTACTCTGCTCTACTCTAATTCTAATTTAACTCCTATAACTTTATTACAGAGAGAACCCAGCTCAAACAGAGCGTCCACTTCTACTCTTCTGAACTCTATTTCTAATTTAACTCCTATAACTTTATTACAGGGAAAATACCCCCCCACACTACTGACCTTATGAGCATCAATCACCACCACAGACCCGCTCTCCAGCGGCTCCTTAGAACCAATCAGAAGCTTCCCATCAGCGTAACCCACGGCGAAGGGGCGGTCCTCACTGTACCACGCAATCTGCATCACAGCCACTAAACAAACAAACAAACAAACAAACAAACAAACAAACAGGTTATCAACACACTCCTGCTCAAACTGTGAGAAAGTCAGGTTATATAAATAGATACATTTTAACATATATATATATCCATTTTATATGAAATTGTATTTAATAAAATCTATTGCCCTTTCGCTTCTGCTCTATTTCTACTGCTTCTCTTTTCAATGCTCTACCTATCTTTCTACCGTTCTCTTTCGTATCCTACTGCTCTTCCTCTGTACACTGCTCTACCTCTCCTTCTACTTCTCTCTACCCCTTTTTCTACTGCTCTTTTTACTGTTCTCTCTACCTCTCTTTCTACTGCTCTATCTCTACTGCTTATTCTACTATTTTCTCTATACCTCTCTTTTTACTGCTCTATATTTCTACTGCTATCTAGCCCCCTTTCTACTGCTCTCTCTACCTCTTTCTTCTGCTCTACCTCTACCCTTCTTCCTACTGTTTTCTCTCTACTGCTCTATCTCTACCCCTTTCTACTGCTCTATCGCTATACCTCTTTCAACTGCTCTCTCTTCTTCTCTTTCTAAAGCGCTCTCTACCTCTCTTTCTACTGCTCTATCGCTATACCTCTTTCAACTGCTCTCTCTTCTTCTCTTTCTAAAGCGCTCTCTACCTCTCTTTCTACTGCTCTATCGCTATACCTCTTTCAACTGCTCTCTCTTCTTCTCTCTTTCTAAAGCGCTCTCTACCTCTCTACTGCTCTATCTCTACCCCTTATCCTACTGTTTTCTCTCTACTGCTCTATCTACCTCTCTTTCTTCTGCTCTACCTCTTCTCCTCATACTGTTTTCTCTCTGCTGCTCTATCTACCTCTCTTTCTTCTGCTCTACCTCTACTTATCTATTCTACTGATCTATCTCTAGTGCTCTCTCTACCTCTCTTTACCCTTTTCCTACTGCTCTATCTCTTTTTACTGTGCTCTCTAGCACTTTTTCTACCGCTCTTTCTCTATAAAGTTAGTCAGTGCTGCTCTATATGAGCTGTATTGTGCTGATTCAGTGTTTCAGTACCGTCTTTCCTGTAGCAGTGCTGAAGTTCGGTTCTCTGCATGTTTGAAGCATCTAGAACCTCAATAAGACCCAGAGTTCCGTCCATCCGACCCACCAGCAGAACCTCACGCGGTTCTCCGGCCCACAGACAGCCCGGCTCGTTCTCTGGCCACGACAACGCCGACACCCAGTGAGGCTGCAGGTCCAATAATCCCTTACCACCTAACACACATACACACACACACACGCGTGCACACACATACACACACATATACACACATACACATACACACACACACACATCAGTTTTAACCACCATTTACTGGTGTAATTATTGGTGAATTTAATCACAGTTTGACTTCCTGTCAGTGACTCACCGTTAACCTGCCAGATGTTGATAACTTTCTCCATGGCAGCAGCCAGAAACCTGCCACTCATACTCCACGCCACCGGCGCCAGTCCCGGCTCACCCGGAGACCCTAACCCACCCCCACTCTCCTCGGGGGAACCATCCCTGCAAAACATAATCATCACCATCACCATCATCACCATCACAATCATCATCATTATCATCAACATCATCATTATTAACATCAACATCATCATCACCACCATCATCATTATTAACATCACCATCATCACCAACATCAACATCATCACCATCATCATCACCATCATCATCATCATTAACATCACCATCATCATCACCAGCAACATCATTACCACCATCTCCAACATCATCATTATTAACATCACCATCATCATCACCACCATCATCATTATTAACATCACCATCATCACCAACATCAATATCATCACCATCATCATCACCATCATCATCATTATCAACATCACCATCATCACCAACATCAACATCATCACCATCATCATCACCATCATCATCATCATTATTAACATCACCATCATCACCACCATCAACATTAACATCATTATCATCAACATCATCATTATTAACATCAACATCATCACCACCACCATCATCATTATTAACATCACCATCATCATCACCAGCAACATCATTACCACCATCTCCAACATCATCATTATTAACATCACCATCATGACCACCATCACCAACATAATCACCATCATCATTATTAACATCACCAACATTACCAACATCACCAGCAACATCATCAACATCACCACTTTCACGATCATCACCAACATAATCACCAACATAAACATCAGCATCATCATCAACATAATCATCACCATTAACATCACCATCATCAACATAATCATCACCATTAACATCACCATCATTATCCACATCATCACAATCATCATCGACAAATTCAACATCACCAACATCATCATTACTAACATCACCATCATTACCACCATCACCAACATCATCACCAGCAACATCATTATCACTATCATCACCAACATAATCACCCACAATTAACATTAACATCAGCATCATCAACAACATAATCATCACCACCACAATCATAATAACCAACATCACAATCATTATCACCAACATCATCACCATCAACATAATCATTACCAACATCACCACCATCATAATCACTATCTCATATTAGGAATGGGACAATATATCGTACTGTATAGATATAGATATGATATATCGTATCAATAAATCTATAATTGCTGGAAATTGTTTATTTAGGAGTATTTTATCCTCTTCAGAAACACATAAACTGTGAAATATTGTAGAAAACTGTATTGTGATATACTGAGTATCACAGTATAGTGATATATCATTATCGTATGGTGATATCTTAGTGCGAGATGGGCTGTGAGGACTTATTATAAATGTAATTTTATATTAAACTCACGATCTGTTGAAGACGCAGGTCTGCTGCAGGGTGTACTGGTTTTTGGTTACATTCCAAACTCGAACCGTCCCGTCGTTCCCACTGGTGGCCAGCAGCCCTTTCTTACTGCACCAGCCGCAGGAGATCACCTGACCAACACAATCACATAACATCACATTACAGACATTACAGATCACCTTATTACTGAACATAACATCACATTACTCAACATAACATAACATCACTGACCATAACATTACAGATCATAACATTACAGATCATAACATTACTGACCATAACATCACTGACCATAACATCACTGACCATAACATTACTGACCATAACATTACAGATCATAACATTACTGACCATAACATTACTGACCATAACATCACTGACCATAACATCACTGACCATAACATTACTGACCATAACATTACAGATCATAACATCACTGACCATAACATCACTGACCATAACATTACTGACCATAACATTACAGATCATAACATTACTGACCATAACATTACCAACGAGAATATCACTGACCATAACATTACCGACAAGAACATCACCAAACATAACATTACCAACCACAATCTTACATTATAACCATCAGTGACATTACAGACCATAACATTACCAAAAATAACACTATAGACCAGAACATTACCAGAAGCCTAGAATATGTTATGCAACTCTATACAGTTACAATTCAATATATCATTATAAACTGCCATAATCTGAAGTGGGCGGGGTTTAAACACAACACTACATAAAACACTTTTGACACTTTATATTTTATATCTTTATATTTAAATTTTAATTATGATGTATTGCATCCATAGAGCATAACATCACTATACTTCAATTAATCAATATACCACATGTGATACTACTCAAATTTTTTTTTAAAGGATGATATTAATAAAAAAAAAGATAAAATCTGTCCTATCACTAATTCCCAGTCTGCCCAACACAAGCCTAAACTGCATTCTCCTGGGTTCCCTCGGGTTCTGGTGGGTTCTCCCAGGTTCCGGCGGGTTCTTACCCGGCCCTGGTGAGCCTCCAGTCTGATGGTGGAGCTCTTGCGCAGGTCTCCGGTCATGTCGGTGAAGGTCTGCGGGCGGTTCTGGTTGTCTCGGTCGTGAGCCGCCAGTGTTCGGACCAGCTGCTGCGCCGCCCACTGCCGGTGCTGAGAGGAGAGGCGGGACGACAGGCAGCACGCCGCCAGCGCATTGGCCAGATCCAGCGGCCCTGCAGCGGGGGGCGGGGCACAGAGAGAGGATATTAACCCTGTGAGACCCACGGCAACATATACACACACACACACACACACACACACAGACATATAAATACACACACACACACACACAATGAGAGGAACAACAAGGGATTACACAAGAGTAGCAGTGATGATCAGAGGACTAAACCTCAACTAACCCCATCTAACCCTCAATTAATCTGTGACTAACACAAAACTAAACCTCGACTCACCCATGACTAAACCACAACTAACCCCCGACTAGCACACATCTAAACCTAGACTATAACCTACGACTAACCCACAACTAACCCTCTAGTAAACCACAACTAAACCTTGGCTAACCCACGACTGAAATACAGCTAAACCTCTACTAAACATTGACTAACTCGTTACTAACCTGTGAATAATCCCCAATTAACCCTCGATTAATCCGTGACTAACCAAAAACTAAACCTCGACTCACCCATGACTAACCCACAACTAACCCCCGACTAGTTCATATGTAAACCTAGACTAACCTGCGACTAATCTACGACTAAACCCTGACTAAACCACAGCTAAACCTCTATAAACTACATTTAAACCTAGACTAACCTGCGACTAAACCACAACTAACCCCCGACTAACTCACATCTAAACCTAGACTAACCTATGACTAAACCCTGACTACACTTTAGCTAATCTACAACTAAACCCAGACAAACATCAACTAATCTATGACGACTAAACCCTGACTAAACCACAGCTAAACCTCTAATAAACCTCACCTAACCCACATCTAAACCCAAACCAAACCTAGGATTTATCCATGACTAAATTGTGACTAAACCTCGACTAATCCACAACTAAACTCTAAACTAATTCAAATCCAGAACTTTATTAACCTGCCACTAATCCCCCTGACTAAACCTAGACTAACCTGCGACTAATTCACAACTTAACCCTGACTACACCACAACTAAACCTCTACTAAACCTCAACTAACCCACAACTGAACTACAGCTAAACATTTTCTAAACTTTAACTAACCCTTGACTAACCTGCCACTAATCCCTAATTAACCCTCAAATTATCTGAATAATCTACGACTAAACAGCAACTAATCCATGACTAAACCTCGACCAAACCCATGGCTGAACCTTAACAAACTAAACTCTACGGGACCAGAAAATTTTAACTGATAGCAAAATCAAAAGACATAAATAATAATAATGATGATTATTGATAATTATTATTATTGATATTAAATATTATTGTTGATATTATTATTATGATTATGATTATGCCTCACCTCTCTTCTCCAGCTCTGCTTTATCGTATCCGGGTCTCAGTCTGGCTCCTTTATCAGCCAGCAGAGCCACCAGCGCCTGAGTCACCACGAAGTTTGGGGAGGTCACCAGCTTGTTCTCCTCGGCCACGCCCCGCAGGAAGCTGGGGAGGAACTTCCTCTGGATGGGGTCGTCCACCGTGGTCAGATTCATCCCTGTAGCTGCAGAGATCAGGTTCTACACAGAGAGGAGAGCAGCTCTTATACAGCAGCAGAGCTACAGCGGCGGGGCTTCTATACCCTTCATTACTACCCTATTATATTCCCAGAATTCCCCTCATGGATCAATAAATTATCTATTTATTTATCTAATGTTCAGAATATTCTACACCATCCTGAAATAAAGATCCACAGGTTGTTAGTTAATGGGCGTGTCCTTAGTGATAAAATAAATTACATTTTAATATTTGGAATAAATTCGGCCTTTTCACTTGTTCAGACTTTTTTTTGCAATTTCTGCAGAATATTTTAGAATAGTTTAGATCCCAGTGTACAACTCTGAAAAAAATAAGAGACAACTAAAAAACAATGATTTTCTTTGATTTTACCAAATTAAAAACCTCTGGAATATAATCAAGAGGAAGATGGATGATCACAAACCATCAAACCACCAAACTGAACTGCTTGAATTTTTGCACCAGGAGTAAAGCAGCATAAAGTTATCCAAAAGCAGTGTGTAAGACTGGTGGAGGAGAACATGATGACAAGATGCATGAAAAAAAAACGGATTAAAAACCAACCAGGATTATTCCACCAAATATTGATTTCTGAACTCTTAAATCTTTATGAATATGAACTTGTTTTCTTTGCATTATTTGAGGTCTGAAAGTTCTGCATCTTTTTTTTTTTATTTCAGCCATTTCTCATTTTCTGTAAATAAATGCTCTAAATGAGAAAAATTGTCTGTTGTATCAGCAGTAGTATCAAATCAAATCAAATCAAATTTATTTGTATAGCGCTTTTTACAACTGGTGTTGGCACAAAGCAGCTTTACAGAAACATGATTACAGGACAAAGAATCAGGCAAAACATTAAACATAGAAAATACAGAATACAGAACCCCCAGTGAAAAACTCCCTCAGAGCTGCAGGAGGAGGAAGAAACCTTGGGAGGACCAAGACTCACATTAAAGGGGGGACCATCCTACCACTGGTCAAACGGCTTTTAAATTAAAATTTAAAAAGTAGTTCAGACCTGGGTGCAGAGCTGGACCAGCAGTTTGGCGGCGCTGGGGCTGTTTGAGGCCAGGCAGCCCACGGCGGTGCTGAGGTAGGCCAGGCAGGAGATGGGCTTGGTGGGCTTGTTGGCCCCCCGGGGCCGCTCTGAGGGTCCGGGGCCCGAGGACAGACCGGTGGAGAGCCCGGCTCGACCCGCCGCGGCCAAACACATCAACCGTACCAGAGTCCGGATATCCGTCAGACCCAGAGACTCCAGACCAGCCGCCAGACTGCAGCTCGAACCACTGCGGGAGAACACACACATCATATTACACACACCCCATATTACACATTACATTTATTACTTACACACAAACAAGGAAACGCAAACTCTAATTCACATTATACAACAATAAGTTCACAATCTGATTGGTTGAGAAGTGTTATTTAAGATAACAGCACAGTCTTTTCACACTAATTTTGTGTTACTGAGTAACGGCATATTTATATACACAAGATATTTTTGCATCAGCACCAGCATTAGCATTAGCTTAGTACAGGCTATTGCTAAGCTAAAGCACGCTACGCTAACCTAACCACAGTCCTGCAGGCACAGCTAGGCAACAAACAGGCAAAAACACACAGATTTCACATGAAGACGACTCCACAGAGCAGAACAGCAGAGTTTCAGTGTTATTTCACGCTCCTAACTTTTACTAACCACCTTAACTTTCACTGCTCTTCACTTATTCCTAATTTTAATTCTAAAATAATGTTGGTGGTGTTATTCTGTATAAACCATACACTGTTTTATAGCTACAGTTCTGTTACAGTTCACTTGTTGTGCTACTTCTGCCAACTACTTTTTGGCGGAAGGCACTGTCCATATTAAAGCATATTTATAATCAAATTTTTTGAGGGTCTTTTCATTTTCTTTATTCATTAAAAACAGGATTCACAGTTTTTAACCAAGAAATTTCCATGACTTATCCATACCTTTAAGGCAAATTTTCATGACAATACGATTGTTAAAACATCAGTGCAGAAATGGACAATAAAACCAAAAATCAACCAAAATATATATATATATATATATATATATATATATAGAAAAAACTATTTCTTTACACAATGTTGACACAATCTTCAATAATAAAATGTGTAGGGCTAAATTACTGAATTAACTCTGAGCTGAACTAAATGAAATTTGGTAGCTTAAAATAGATTTTCTCCGTCGATAGATCAAAAACACTAAGATTTGTAGACCAAATTTCCACGACTTTTCCAAGACTTATCCAGGCCTGGAAATTAATGCAGTTATTAAATACCATGACTTTTCCAGGTTTTTATGACCGTATGAACCCTGCTTAAAAAAAAAAGTTGTATAAAAGTAATAGAACAGGAGAAGGAGTGTGTTATAGCGAATACTCTGCCTACGATCAAATCACATTTCATATTCACTATAACACACTCCCTCTCCTGTTCTATTGCTTAAATATCACACACTGTTACACACACTCAAACTCTACACTGTAACACACACACACAGTAACACACACTGTAACACACACAGTAACACACACTGTAACACACACAGTAACACACACAGTAATGCACACACACACACACACACAGTAACACACACAGTAATGCACACACACACACACACACAGTAACACACACAGTAATGCACACACACACACTGTAACACACACAGTAACGCACACAGTAATGCACACACACACACAGTAACACACACAGTAACACACACAGTAACACACACTGTAACACACACAGTAACACACACAGTAACACACACTG
>NW_026040053.1:40000-232500 GCF_023375975.1 Astyanax mexicanus
TGCTGAACTCATCAAGAGTTAATTACTTGAATTTCTTGTCTCTTAATGTAAAGTTTGAGAGCATCAGTTAAAGTAAAGTAGTGAAGAGGTAGAGTTACAGGTATACAGTGAATAGTGAATATTTGAGTAATGTTCGAATCCAGATTATGAGAAGAAACAACTACTCAACTAAATAAAGAAAAAAAATACTTTAAGAAGAAATGAAGATCAGACAAACCAAAAGTCAATTTTAAGGTCCTTTAAGAAAATGTCCTGAAGTGCAGTCGCAAAAAAAAAGACTATCAAAAACTTTATAATAATGGAACTGGCACTCATCAGGACTCCAGCCCACCACTCCAGAAACCACAAGTTAACAAACAGCTCCCCATAACATTGAATGAGAAACCTTTGGTGGGTAGTGCGAGTGGTGGTGATATGCTGTGGTGAAATGATGGTGCGAGGCTGTAGGCGTGAGGTGACAGTGCGAGGGTGATGGTGCGAGGGTGATGGTGCGAGGCTGTAGGCGTGGGTGATGTTACCGATCTGCAGCAGAGTCTCCTCCATGCTGTTGGTGGCGGTAACCATGGCGACGGAAGCACCGAGCGGGTCGGTGTCGGGGAAATGAACCGCCTCCGGAACCAGCCGACGCTCACTAAGACCCAGCGGCGCAGACAGCAGCTCAAACTCCTCCTCCCCCGTCAGACGCTCTGATTCGTCCACATCCAGCATGTCCCAGTCCTCTGTAACACACACACACACACACACACACACAGTGAAACAAACACTGTAACACAAACAGCAACACCCATCACATTCTGTAACAAACACGCAAACACTAACACTAAAACTCTACACTGTAACACAACACAAACTGTAACACACTATACACTATAGGGCTGCGTGATATTGGGAAAAAATTGCATTGCAAATATACAGCAATATTAAACACTGCAGTGCGCATGACATAACCATCCCCGCCCCCACCCACACACTGTCTCGCATCCGGACCAATCAAGAGCTGAGTCAGAGCCGAGCTCTCAAAACTCGAGGAAAACAGTAAAACTACAGTAATCATCTCTTTAATCAGCATTTAAATGCTTTTTAAAAGGTAAATAAGAGCATTTGTTTTTCTGGGATTAAAAGTGTGAATTCAGCTGTAACTGGAAATATCTGCGCTGCTAAACTGTGCTGGACTGAGGAGCACAGCTTTCCACACGTGCTCACGTTTACAAGCACGTGCCCAACCATGTGGATGGAGGCCATGCGGTTACCTCATGCTTCTCAGGCAGCAGCAGCCTGTCCCTCACACAGACACAGAGACAGCGCTGTGTATCTTCTTCTTGTGTCAAGAATCAAAACATAAAACATTACAACATGACGACGTGTTTGATTTAACTGCCTTAAGTGACATCACACTTCCTGCAATGTGCACATCACCATGACGATGCTTAAACGATATATCGTGTAACCCTACACCATACACTGTAACACAAACAGTAACACTCACACAGTAATACACACTGTATCCCACACTGTAACAAACACTAACACTAAAACTCTACACTGTAACACACTGCAGATCATACCCATAGAGAAATGTTCTTTACCTTCATACACACTGTCCTGTTTACCCAGCAGATCTGGAGCCTGACCTTTATACCTGAAACACAGGACAGGTAAAAACCATCACACTTTTTAACCAATACATTTTCATGATTTTTCTTTTCATGCTTTCACAGCATATTTTTATGAACATACGATTTACTACATACGATACTACCCTGCAATACCCTACACTACCCTATATTCTGTATACTCTCTGTACTTCCTATACAACCATATACTATCCTATATTACCCTGCACTTCCCTATACTAACCTATACTACCCTATACTACCCTACACTACCCTATATTACCCTGCAATACCCTACACTACCCTATATTACCCTGCACTACCCTACACTACCCTATACTATCCCATACTACCCTACACTATCCTATACTACCCTGCAATACCCTACACTAGCCTATACTATCCCATACTACCCTATACTACCCTGCAATACCCTACACTACCCTACACTACCCTATACTATCCCATACTACCCTACACTATCCTATACTACCCTATACTATCCCATACTACCCTACACTACCCTACACTACCCTATACTATCCCATACTACCCTACACTACCCTACACTACCCTATACTATCCCATACTACCCTACACTACCCTACACTACCCTATACTATCCCATACTACCCTACACTACCCTACACTACTACTATACTTTTTTAATAATAATAAAATGTGTCAGATCCTGAGAGCTCCAGTGTGTAGAGCTAAATTACTGAATTAACTCTGAGCTGATTGATGTATTTGTAGCTCAAAATACTGTAGATTTTCTCCATCAATAAACGGAAACACAAAAGATTTGTAGGCCAAATTTCCATGATTTTCCAGAACTTTCTGTGTATTTTTATTGTTCCAAAACTTAACCAGACCTGGAAATGAACGGAATTAATGCTATTTTCAAATTCCATGACTTTTCCAGGTTTTTAATGACCGTATAAACCCTGTGAGGAGAATCAGCTTATCTTTACAGGCGTGAACATTTCCTCTCGGCCTGTAGGCAGAGCCTCGTTATAATTGTGTGGCATTAAAATTCTTTATCAATAAATAATCTGCAGTTTAATAGAGGGAGGAGATGCTGCACCTCTCTGGAAGAGCTGCTTTGGTTTTGGTCTTCAGGTTGAGGTATTTCTCTCTGCAGCTTCCGCACAGCAGGTAATACGGGTTCCCGCTGCCGCACTCGCCGCCGAACCAGCCGTCCACGTACGAGCCGTTGCTACGGTAACCCTGCCGGTTAGCACTGCGGCCGCAGCCGGGATGACTCTTCTTCATGTGCTGATTAAAGCTGGACACGTTCGCCTCACACAGCTCACACACCACCACCTCCTCACGATCCTCAGACTCACACACGTGCTGAGGAGACAATACAATATTATACATCACATCAGATGAAGAAATAAAGCAATAAAAAAAGCAGCAGCTAAGCACTGTGTTAGCATGCTAATGCTAAAAAGCGTGCAGTAAAAGAATAAAAGACACCATGCAGAGCATGCATGCAGACCCTGTTCTCTCGTGGGATCAAGATTAATGTTATTAGTGTGCAGAATAAAGTGTGTGAAGAGGTGTGAATATCATTATTTATATTTTATTATTATTATAACTGTAGTGTGAACACCAAAGCAAAGTCTCCATACGCAGTGTTTGTGTGTGTGTGTGTGTATTAAGGGTTAATACAGTGAGTAGTAGAGCTGCAGTGTGTGTGTGTGTTAAGGGTTAATGCAGTGATTAGTAGAGCTGCAGTGTGTGTGTGTTAAGGGTTAATACAGTGATTAGTAGAGCTGCAGTGTGTGTGTGTGTGTATTAAGGGTTAATACAGTGAGTAGTAGAGCTGCAGTGTGTGTGTGTGTGTGTGTATCGAGGGTTAATACAGTGAGTAGTAGAGCTGCAGTGTGTGTGTGTGTATCGAGGGTTAATACAGTGAGTAGTAGAGCTGCAGTGTGTGTGTGTGTGTGTGTGTGTATCGAGGGTTAATACAGTGAGTAGTAGAGCTGCAGTGTGTGTGTGTATTAAGGGTTAATGCAGTGAGTAGTAGAGCTGCAGTGTGTGTGTGTGTGTATATTAAGGGTTAATGTAGTGAGTAGTAGAGCTGCAGTGTGTGTGTGTTAAGGGTTAATGCAGTGATTAGTAGAGCTGCAGTGTGTGTGTGTGTGTATATTAAGGGTTAATGTAGTGAGTAGTAGAGCTGCAGTGTGTGTGTGTGTGTATATTAAGGGTTAATGTAGTGAGTAGTAGAGCTGCAGTGTGTGTGTGTTAAGGGTTAATGCAGTGATTAGTAGAGCTGCAGTGTGTGTGTGTGTATTAAGGGTTAATGCAGTGAGTAGTAGAGCTGCAGTGTGTGTGTGTGTGTGTATATTAAGGGTTAATGTAGTGAGTAGTAGAGCTGCAGTGTGTGTGTGTTAAGGGTTAATGCAGTGATTAGTAGAGCTGCAGTGTGTGTGTGTATTAAGGGTTAATACAGTGAGTAGTAGAGCTGCAGTGTGTGTGTGTGTATCGAGGGTTAATACAGTGAGTAGTAGAGCTGCAGTGTGTGTGTGTGTATCGAGGGTTAATACAGTGAGTAGTAGAGCTGCAGTGTGTGTGTGTGTGTGTATTAAGGGTTAATGCAGAGAGTAGTAGAGCTGCAGTGTGTGTGTGTGTATTAAGGGTTAATGCAGTGAGTAGTAGAGCTGCAGTGTGTGTGTGTGTGTATATTAAGGGTTAATGTAGTGAGTAGTAGAGCTGCAGTGTGTGTGTTAAGGGTTAATGCAGTGATTAGTAGAGCTGCAGTGTGTGTGTATTAAGGGTTAATACAGTGAGTAGTAGAGCTGCAGTGTGTGTGTGTGTGTGTGTGTGTATCGAGGGTTAATACAGTGAGTAGTAGAGCTGCAGTGTGTGTGTGTATCGAGGGTTAATACAGTGAGTAGTAGAGCTGCAGTGTGTGTGTGTGTTAAGGGTTAATGCAGTGATTAGTAGAGCTGCAGTGTGTGTGTGTGTGTGTGTGTATTAAGGGTTAATACAGTGAGTAGTAGAGCTGCAGTGTGTGTGTGTGTGTATCGAGGGTTAATACAGTGAGTAGTAGAGCTGCAGTGTGTGTGTGTGTGTATTAAGGGTTAATGCAGTGAGTAGTAGAGCTGCAGTGTGTGTGTGTATTAAGGGTTAATACAGTGAGTAGTAGAGCTGCAGTGTGTGTGTGTGTGTGTATCGAGGGTTAATACAGTGAGTAGTAGAGCTGCAGTGTGTGTGTGTGTGTGTATTAAGGGTTAATACAGTGAGTAGTAGAGCTGCAGTGTGTGTGTGTGTGTGTGTATCGAGGGTTAATACAGTGATTAGTAGAGCTGCAGTGTGTGTGTGTGTGTGTGTGTGTGTTAAGGGTTAATGCAGTGAGTAGTAGAGCTGCAGTGTGTGTGTGTGTGTGTATCGAGGGTTAATACAGTGAGTAGTAGAGCTGCAGTGTGTGTGTGTGTTAAGGGTTAATGCAGTGAGTAGTAGAGCTGCAGTGTGTGTGTGTGTGTATCGAGGGTTAATACAGTGAGTAGTAGAGCTGCAGTGTGTGTGTGTGTGTGTGTGTGTGTGTTAAGGGTTAATGCAGTGAGTAGTAGAGCTGCAGTCACACACACCCATGTTGGCCAGTCCAGTACCTCCGGGATCCACATCCCGAGGATGTCTGAGTCGGAGGCGAGCTCCTGGGTGAACATGGCCTCCATGGCCTCCTGGTCCAGCTCCAGCTCCAGCTCCTCGTCCAGGTTAAAGTCGTACAGACCGCCCAGCGAGCCGGGGTCCTGCTGCCCCAGCCCCGGACCCTCCCTCCTCACCTGAGAGCGGTGAGCCTGCACCGAGCGGTACAGACCAGCTACACACACACACACACACACACACACACAGATACACACAAACAAGTTTATTTTAGCCATCTATAGATGTCAGCTGTGCACTGTGCAGCTTCATTTAGGGCGTGTCAATGTGTCTTTGCTGTTGTAACGACGGGAAAAGTACACCTTGTACTTTTTCAAAGTTGTCCATTGAGCTCACATGTGCAATGCTAAATTATCACAACTGTCGTAAATTGAAGAGATTTGGGGGATGTAAATGTGGGTGCCCACTACTGGCCATTTTTGGTATTCCTGCCGATATTACTCAGTGGAGTTCTAGAGAACTGGATAGTATTGCCGTTGCTCTTTTGCTCGCTAGACAGAGAATTCTTATTACCTGGAAGTCTTGAGCCCCTCTTTCTCATTCCCTCTGCGCCTCGAGAAGATCAAGTTCAGTTTAAGAGGCTCTGTAAAATTTTTATAGGTGCTGGTCACCTTTTTTAGACTCTAAAAAAGTCCCTTTCACAACTTCCAGTGGATGACCTGTTGATTTTTTTTTCTTCATGGGTTTTTTCTGTATTTTATTTATTAGTATTATTATTATTATTATTATTATTATTACTGTTTATTTTTTTTGTTGTTGATGTGTTGGCATCATCTTCACTCTGTCTGCAGCATTATTTCTATTTTTGTGCTTTTGATGGTGTTTGTAAAAAAATAATTAAATGCAATAAAGAGAATTAAAAAAAAAAATAAAAAATTAATAAAAAAAAAAACGCTTTTCAATTTTAATCAATTTTTTCCCCAATACTAAAACTACAGATGACAAAGAAATGGTTAAAAACAAGTTTTTAATTATTTTGTTTTTACAGTTATTTTAAATTTCCCCTTTGTGGTTAAAGTGCAACCAGAAACAAGCAAAAAGAAAAAATAATACTGTAAAAATCTTTCAACATAGTTTTAGCTACTGACACAATGCACGCTCAAACTTAAATAAACACGCCCCAAAAAACAAATAAACAAATAGAAATAATTAAATGGTGCTCTTTTTGATAAAAGTGACAGAAGAGAAAACAAGTACAGTTTAATATGCTATTAGGTAAAGACCACCTTTTCCACATTGGACTCGACTTGCAAAAGAAAGCTTTTAAATATATGCCAGTGTTGTATAAAATTTACTACACACTCAACGTTCACACTCAGAACAAAGAGGAATAAATCACGTTATATGATATATACTGTAGCTTTACCTGCACGAGCCAGTAAAGTACGCGCTGCAAGGTCAAACCGATGCTTTCTATTGGCTGCAGAGCGCCCTCTGGGGGCGTGGCCAGTGGAAGCGGAGGCGGAGTCTTGATCTAGTGCTTCAGGGCTGAAGAAAGAAAGATTATATTATATATTATATAATATACAGTACTGTGCAAAAGTTTTAGGCATCAGTGCAAAATAGTTAAAAGCTCATTATCTTGGCAATACTGAATAAAACTGATTTGTTGAATAAAACTAACATTAGAAATAGAGCTGCAACTAATGATTATTTTGGTAGTTGACTGGTTTCTGTTTCAATGTGGAAAGTTCTGATATTTAGAGAGTATATATATATATATATATACAGTGAGTCCAAGAAGTATTTGATCCCTTGCTGATTTCCTTGGTTTGCCCACTAATAAAGACACTATCCTTCTGCACTTTTAATGGTAGATATATTCTAACATGGAGAGACAGAATATCAAGACAAAAATCCAGAATATCATTTTAAAGAATATATTTTAATTAATTTGTATTTCAATGAGGAAAATAAGTATTTGATCCCTCTTGCCAAACACACTCAATACTTAGTGGCAAAGCCTTTGTTTGCGAGCACAGCGGTGAGACATTTGTTGTAGTTAACCACAAGTTTAGCACACACACCAGGGGGAATTTTGGTCCACTCTTCTTTGCAGATCCTCTCTAAATCATGAAGGTTGGTGGGCTGTCGCTTGGCAACTCTGACCTTCAGCTCCCTCCATAGATTTTCGATCGGATTGAGGTCTGGCGACTGGCTGGGCCACTCCATGACCTTAATGTGATTTTTCTTGAGCCAATCCTTTGTTGCCTTTGCTGTATGTTTAGGGTCGTTATCATGTTGGAAGACCCAACCACGGCCCATTTTCAGATCCCTGGCAGAGGGGAGGAGGTTGTCCCTCAGGATTGTGCGGTACATGGCTCCATCCATCTTCCCAGTGATGCGGTGAAGTACCCCTGTACCCTTGGCAGAGAAACACCCCCAAAACATTATGCTTCCACCTCCATGCTTGACGGTGGGCACAGTGTTCTTGGGGTCATAGGCAGCATTTTTCTTCCTCCACACATGGCGGGTGGAGTTGAGGCCAAAAAGTTCAATTTTGGTCTCGTCTGACCACAAAACCTTCTCCCAATAACTTGGTTCATCTTTCAAATGATCATTGGCATACTTGAGGCGCGCCTCCACATGTGCTCTCTTCAGCAGGGGTACCTTTCGGGCACTGCAGGATGTGAATCCATTGTTGCGCAAAGTGTTGCCAATTGTTTCCTTGCAAACTGTGGTCCCAGCTGCCTTCAGGTCATTTGCTAACTCCTGCCGAGTGGTTGCAAGACGATTTCTGACCGTTCTCAGCATCATTGCCACCCCACGAGGCCGAGGTCTGTTGATTGTCATGTTATACTCTTTAAACTTTCTGATAATTGCACCAATAGTTGTTACTTTCACATCCAACACCTTACTAATCCTTTTGTAGCCCATTCCAGCTTTGTGAAGGTCAACAATTCTGACTCTGAGGTCCTGTGACAGCTCTTTGGTTTTACCCATGTTGGAGACTTGAAATCTGTGTGATCTGTCTGATTCTGTGGACAGGTGTTTTTCACACAAGTGATTAGTGAGAACAGGTGGCTTCAGGTCAGGTAACAAGTTGATTGGGAGTGTCTAACTGGTCTGTAAAAGCCAGAACTGCTAATGAATACTAAGGGATCAAATACTTATTTCACTCCATGAAATACAAATCAATTAATATATATTCCTTAGATTTCTTTTCTGGATTTTCTTTTTAATATTCTGTCTCTCCATGTAAGAATATATCTACCATTAAAAGTATAGAATGATCATGTCTTTATTAGTGGGCCAACGAAGAAAATCAGCACGGGATCAAATACTTCTTGGACTCACTGTATATATATATATATATATATGAGAAATCTGGAACCACCAAACTTGGTTTCTCACGCTAGCTCAGAAGATCGCTCTCACAGGAACAACTTTCTCCACAATGAGAAATACTTGTAATATTATAAATATTCTATATTTATGTTAACGAACATCTAATCATCATGTTCTACTGTGATCTGATTTTCCTACAAGCATAAACTCTATTACTTCTGAGATAAATGCTTTTAAACTGTGTTTAGGTGCCTGAAACGTTTGCACAGTGCTGTATATTATATATATTATGTATATAATATATATAATATACATATACACATTCTTTCTCAGCCAACCTCACTACTGCTAAAGCTGAATTTTATCACAATAAATTCTGCTCTCTCACAGACTCCCGGAAACTATTTGCTACTTTTAAATCACTACTCAACCCTCCGCCTCCTCCTCCTCCGGCTACATGCCTTACGGCTGAAACACTTGCATCATTCTTTACTGGCAAAGTGGCGGCCATCAGCAACCAGTTTACTGATGCACAATGTAGCAGTCCTACTACATCCTCTACTGCCCGGTGTCCCTCCACCGAAGGCGTTGCTTTCTCCTCGTTCACTCCTCTCACTGAGAACGAGACACTGGCTCTCCTAACACGTAGCCGTCCTACTACGTGTCCGCTTGACCCAATTCCTTCAAACCTACTGCAAACTATCGCACCTGCAATCATTCCGGCTATCACTCACACGATCAATGCCTCTTTAACTTCTGGTGTATTCCCCACTGCTTTCAAACAAGCACATGTGACACCACTGCTTAAAAAGCCTTCTCTCAACCCCGCCCAGGTTGATAACTACAGACCGGTCTCACTACTACCCTTTCTCTCTAAAACACTAGAAAGAGCAGCTCTAAATCAGGTCTCTGGCTTCCTCTCCCAGAATGACCTTCTGGACCAGAACCGATCTGGGTTCAAAAAAGGACACTCTACCGAGACGGCTCTGTTGTCTGTGACTGAAGCGTTGAAAACTGCCAGAGCTGCAGGTCAGTCCTCAGTGCTCATTCTGCTGGACCTCTCGGCCGCATTTGACACAGTCAACCATGACTTCCTCCTAACTATACTCTCGAACATGGGGATCGCAGACAATGTGCTGTCATGGTTCAGATCATACCTCACTGGGCGCTCGTTCAAGGTGTCGTGGCAAGGACAGCTGTCCTCAGCCCGCTCCTTATCCACTGGGGTTCCCCAAGGTTCGGTACTGGGACCCCTTCTCTTCTCCATATACACCACCTCTCTTGGTCAGGTTATCCGCTCACACGGATTTTCCTACCATTGCTTTGCTGATGACACCCAGCTATACCTGTCGTTCTCACCTGAAGATCACTCAATCTCTGCACGGATATCGTCGTGTCTCTCTGACATATCCTCATGGATGAGGGAGCATCACCTTCAATTAAATCTCTCAAAGACTGAACTTCTGGTTCAGCAAAACCATCTTTTCAACACAACTTCTCTATAAGCATCGACTCTCTCTCTCTCTCACCGACAAAGGTTGCTAGGAACCTGGGTGTTCTGGTTGATGACCAACTCTCCTTCACGCACCATGTGGCCTCAGTTGCTCGGTCCTGCCGCTTTGCGCTCTATAACATCCGAAAAATTAGACCGTTCTTGACGCAACAGGCCACCCAACTCCTGGTGCAAGCGGTCGTCATCTCACGCCTCGACTACTGCAATGCCCTGCTAACTGGCCTCCCGGCCTGTGTAGTAAAACCACTCCAGATGATCCAGAACGCAGCAGCACGTCTGGTCTTCAACCAGCCAAAACGGGCACATGTCACCCCGCTGCTCATTGAGCTCCATTGGCTACCAGTTGATGCTCGCATCAAATTCAAAACTCTTACAATCGCCTACAAGGTGATACAGAACATCTCCTTCCTACCTGCACTCGCTCCTGAAGGCTTACGCTACCTCCCGGCCGCTGCGCTCCTCCAGTGAACGTCGCCTCGCTTTGCCAAACAAACATTCACACAAAGCAATCCAGACTGTTCTCATACAGAGTTCCCCAATGGTGGAACAAACTACCTTCCACTACCAGATCAGGAGAATCTCTCGCTATCTTTAATAAACTCCTGAAGACAGAGCTCTTCAAAGAGCACTTACTCTCCTAACACCTCTAACTAACTACCTTCTACTACCAGATCAGGAGAATCTCTCACTATCTTTAATAAACTCCTGAAGACAGAGCTCTTCAAAGAGCTCTTACTCTCCTAACACCTCTAACACACTAACTACTTCTAACCTCATTTCCTTCTTCCCCTCCTTCACTCCTCTATCCTATTATTCCCCTTTGTCCTCCTTTTATCCCTATCCAAAGATGTTTTTCCTTTAAACTTATTTTACATTGTACTTGACTATTGTAAGTCACTTTGGACAAAAGCGTCTGCCAAATGTAATGTAATGTAATGTAATGTAATATATTATTGTCATTTTTAAATGTTTCCAGTAAAAGCTCTAATCTGATTGGTTGTTTTAAGTCTGTGGTGAGTGCAGTCACCTCTCGCTAAACCCCTCCTCCATCTCGGGGGCGTCGGCGTTGGGGATGTCTCCAGGTGAGCGCAGGTAACCGCTCTTTCCTCCAGAAGCTCCGGAGCAGGAGTCAGGACCTCCGGAGTGCGGCTCCTCCGAATCTTCAGTACCAGGATGTTCAATCATCCACATCGCCAGAACTGTGATGTTCTGAGCATCAGCCTCGCCACGAGCACCTGAACACACACACACACACACACATTATATACACACACACACATATTAAACACACACACACACTTTAAAATACTTTAATTTAACCAAAATTCATCAGTGTTCCTTATGTATAATTGAGTTGAGTATAATAGGCATGAAGACAGCTGCTAACTCCGGCTAGCACTGCTGGAGCAACATTAGCATTAGCCACTAACTGTGCTAAGCACTAACTCTTTCTCAGTGCAGAGTTGAGTATTATCGACCTGTAAGAGTATTATCAACCCTTTCTAACACTGCTGGAGCAGTATTAGCATTAGCTGCTACGTGCGCTAAGAACTAGGATGAACCATTAGCTAATATTGCCCTGCCTTACTGCAACACTCAAGGTTCCTCAGTGTAGCGCTGTCAGGCTAGCGCTAGCGGTTAGCTGCTATTGCTAATGCTGCTGCACCCAGCTTTAGTGTAAATCTGTAAATCTAAGCTTACTGTGAATAAATGTCAGGGCTTAAGTCACCCAAGTAAACCCAACGTTTTCATGAGAAAAATCTGTGTAGATAACTAAGTTAGCTAGCTAACTTAGCTTAGCTTTACAGTTCTCGCCACCCAGCAGAGAGACCTGCTGATTTATAACATGGCGACACCCCTGTTTCTTAATAATGTGCCTTATAATCCAGTGTGCTGGAGGCTGGTAACTCTGATGAACTTATCCTGCACAACAGAGGAAAACCTTGCTCTTCCTTTCCTGGAGCGGTCCTGATGAGTGCCAGTTTTATCATCATAACGTTGTTGATGTTCTTCATTGTAATTTTTAAATACTTTATTTAGTTGAGTAGTTGTACTCAAATATTCACTATTCACTGTATACCTGTAACTCTACCTCTTCACTACTTTACTTTAACTGATGCTCTCAAACTTTAACATTAAGAGACAAGAAATTCAAGTAATTAACTCTTGATGAGTTCAGCACAGCTGTTAACTGAAAGCCTGAATTCCAGGTGACTCTACCTCATAAAACTGACTGAGAAAATCCAGCAGAGATGTTCAAAACTGATCTAAACAAGAAGAATGTAAAATATAAAAGATATTCTGGTTTGTTGAACATGTTTAATGTGTTTAATGTGTTAAAATACCTGTAGCTTCTAGAGCTTTCATGATCTGTCTGAGGGAGAAGCCCATCTCCAGCAGGGGCACGGCGATGGCGGGGGGAGGAGGAGACGTGGAGAGGCGGCTGGTCGGGTCTGAAAGAGCTGAAAACAGTGAAATATAAACTGTAAAGAGTGTAATCTCTGATTTTACAGAACATGCATTTTAAACTAACATGTTAAAAACATTTCTTTTAGATATGGAAGCGCTGTTAGAACATCACACCAGTTTCTCTCCTCCAGAGAACACAAACTACCTAAATCTGCTTTCAAAGCTGTGAAAAGTATCTCCATTCATTACTCTGCAGGTAGAAGTATATTTTAGATACTAGAGTTTAATAAAATACTTCTGTAGAAGTTGTAGAAGAATCAACTCAAGCTTTTTACTCTTTAAGTAAAAGTGTTTAAAAAGTACTGGATTCAAAACTACTTAAAGTATAAAAGTAAAAGTAATGTAAGGGTAAAAAATAAAGCCATTAAGAACAAAAGCTTAGGCCACGCCCACAGAGTCCTATACTGCACTACCTGGAGACTGAAGCAGCATTAGCATTAGCCGCTAACTGTGCTAAGTGCTAGCTCTTTGGACGTCAAGAAGTGAGAATTATCGGCCTGTAGCCCGCTGTTAATCCTGGATAGCACTGCTGGAGGAGCATTAGCATCTAACTGCGCTAAGTGCTAGCTCTTTCGCCGCTAATGCTCCAGCCTTAGTGCTGGAGAAATCTTGAAATTTATGCTTACTATAAATAAACAGAAGCGCTTTATTCACCTGAATAAACCCAAATAAATCTGTGTAGATTAACATCCATTGTTTTTTTTTTTATTCCAGTTTCGTTTACTTAGCTTAGCTAAATTTTACAGGTGAATTTACCTGCTAAATTAGAAAGGAAATATGGCAGAACACCCCTGTTCCTTACTAGTGTCGCATAAAATGCGATTTATAACCCAGTGCACCTTATAGTGCAAAAAATACTGTAGTAACTCGACACCTCTGCAGATACTGGGTTTTAAGGGTTTATCAGGTATACCGGTTCTGTTGTTGGTTCTGTTGGGCTGAGACTCGGGGGAGGTGAGGCTCTGTCTGCGCCCGTGTTCGTCTGATGGTGAGGTGGGCAGAGACGCCACCGGGGGGGTCTGGGCACGGCGAGCGGGCAGCAGCGTGGTGGTGGGGTAACTGCTGAACATCTGCCTGCTCATTTAAATACACACACACACACACACACACACACAAAGGTTATGTTATTTCTATAACACAGTTGGGCTAATGTAGTGTTGGGAGTCTTGCCCAAGGGCTCTTATTGGTCTAGAGCAGCGTCCCGTCACCCTGAATAGGAATTGAACCCCAGTCTCCCCAGTGTCATCTGCTGGTGTTGATCCACTGTGTTTTATTATCAAGTCTAAAATCAGTGCAGGTTTGTTTTCCCACAAAATCTTACAGCACTTCATATCTTACAGCTTCCCTCTGCTGAAAACAACTTTTTTTTAGAGATGTGGATTTCATTTTCCAGCAGGACTTGGCACACTGCCCACACTGCTCCAAAAAAACAATTGGTCTTATATAATATTTTAATGTTTTTAAAAACACTGATGTTAGTTTTCATTGGCTGTAAGCTTTATACTCATCAACAATAAAAAAATAAACACTTAAAATAGATCACTCTGTGTTTAATACATATATATAATATATGAGTTTCACATTTTAACTTAATTACTGAAAAAAGTAACTTTTCAATGAGTTTCTTAATTTTTAGTGGAGCGCTAAAGTTCAGAAACCTAGCTACTGCTACTGCTTAACTAGTTACTTTATGGGTTTATTTTATCGCATGTCTTCAGAAAGGGGGGAGATGGTGCAGACATATATTATTATTGTCCATTTCTTAATTTCTCTGTGATGAGAAGCTGAAATTAGCTTTAATTAGCTTTTATTTTACTTTATTTTTCCATTCCACCTTAAATTGTGCAGCCTCCGCCATCTGTTACACCATTTAAGGTGGAACGGGAAAGTTAGCTACCTACTGAGATGAACTACTAGCAATTTTTTTAATAAAGAATATACTCTATTTAATGGGTTTCTTTGGTTTCTTGTGCTGCGTCATCTTGCCAGTCATTCTAATAACCCTTAGTTTTCCTCTAATAAATCTCAGTTTGAAGGATCATGAAGCCCCAAAACTACCCCTAACAAGAATCAGGACACACAAAACAGAGGGGTAGGGCTCAGTGTGGAAATGGGATTGAGCCAAGTATAAAATGTGTGTATATATGGTGTGTGTGTGTGTGTGTATACATGGTGTGTGTGTGTGTGTGTGTGTACCTAAGCAGGCTGAGGGGCATGACCCCCGGTGATTCGGAGGCTGGTGCCGTCTCTGCGTCTGTAACCGGGGTGGTCGCCGTGGTGACGGGGGTGGTTGCCGTGGTGGTGTCCTCCAGGGAGGAGCTCATGAAGGAGGTGCTGCTGGAGGCTGATGGAGAGGTGGTGACCGGAGTCTGGAACTGCTGCTCCCCCTCCAGCTCCTCACACTCTGTATCTACTGCACACACACACACACACACACACACACAGTTAATTTCTCTTTAATCGGATAGGTGTGTGTACCGTATATCAGAACCAAGCAAATCGTCTGCACTGATATGCAGTGAAAAACACATCGAAGCAAAAGAAAAGAATAAAGACACATGTGCACAACTCTGCCTTTTGAATGCCTTCTTTTTCAGTTTACCGTATTTTTTGCACTATAAGGTGCATTTAAAATCCTTTAAATGGTCAGTCCATCTCAAATCCGGTGCTCCTTATGTATAAATTCTACCAGTCAGGTATTAAGGAGCAGTAAAACCACTTACCGGACCACTCAGGGTTCCTCAGTGTAGCTCTGTCAGTCAGCATTAATTAGTGCTAACAATGGCTAGTGCTAGCAGCTATGCTAATGCTGCTGCACCCAGCCTTGGTGTAAATCTGGAAATCTAAGCTTACTGTAAATAAACAGAAGTGCTGTATTCACCCAAAATAAATAGTTTTTAGGAGATTACCATCCAGCACTCGTTTAACTTTAAATGAAAATGTATTTATTTTTTTTAATTACAGTTTTGTTTACTAAGCTTAGCATTACTTTAGTTACTCCACCAACACCGAGCAAGAGCGAGCCCTGCTGAATTAGAAGGAAAACACAGTGCCACCCCTGCTGAGTCACCACTAGTGCCTCATAATGTGCCTTATAATTCTTATAATTACTGACAGTGACAGCCAGGTTAGTCATTCCGGCAGTCGGCAAAATATGAACCCATTTAGCTTTGATCCCTGACTGGAAGCACAGATGGATTTTTCTTTTGAACTGAGCAGCACATCCTGTAATGTCACTAATGTGCATATGAACACTGAATTAAATAAAGACACTGAAGCAATACACTATATAGCGTAGCCCTGGTGTTTAGTGTGTGATCACTATATAAATAATTATGTAAGGGACTCACGTGGCTTGGCTCTGCCTCCCTCCTGCTCCTCCAGCAGACTGTTCACCACCAGTTTGTAGATCATGGCCTGTGCCCGCTCCAGATCCGCCAGGCCGAGCGCCCGCTTGATGGGCGACCTCATCACCGCCCGCTTCACCATGTGCCGCATGAGGAACTGCAGCGCCGAGCGCATCTCCGCCTCCTCCTGCGAGACACTGATGCCGGGGCTGCCGCAGTCGGCGTTGTGCCCGTTGTCGGGCATGATTTTGGGGATGAGCAGGAGCTCGGCGTATTTGCTGCAGCTCAGGAGAACGCTGAGGGTCTTCATGGCGCCGAGGTACAGGTAGGACAGCTGCACCGCGTGAACCTCCGCCAGCGCCGCCGCCTCCTGAGCACTGCCCCTCAGCGGCACCGCCGCCGCCGCCGGCTCCTGCGGCTCGATCCGGGCGCAGGGCGAGGCGTGGGCGCGCACCTCGTCCAGACTGTGAGACACCCGCAGGTCGCCCGTCCCTTCCCGGCTCTCGGGACGCCCCTCCCCGTCCCGCTCCGGCTCGTGGGACTCGTGCCGGTGCCGGCGCTCGTGCCGGCGAGACGAAGACGAGGGTTTGGCGCCGTCGTCCTGCAGCGAGGCCAGAGCCGTCAGGTCCAGCAACAGGGCGGCGCTCAGGCCCCGGAAACGAGACACGTCAAACCCCAGCGGCTCACACGGCTCCAGGTTATACAGCGGCGTGTCACTAGGCGACCAGAAAGCGGGGAAGCTTCAGTGAGGGAGGTGGAGAGAAAGAGAGAGAGATGGAGAGAGGGAGGAAGAGGAGAGATAGAGAATGAGGGAAGGGGAGGAGGGCATGCAAATTCATGGAGTTAACTAAAGGAGAGGGACTGGAATAGAGGTCTGCACCAGATCCATACTGTATAAAAAGACCCTTAAAAATGCTGTTACCACCCAAAAACCACACCTGCTCGCACCACAACACACGCAACTACGCCCCCTATATTTTAATTTCAGTAATTTTGGCAATAATGATAGTAAACAATATTTTATATTATGCAAAAATGTGTTTGTAAAACTGTTATATATTGCACTAGCCTACGTTTCTTAGTGGATACATTAATTATGCTTACTATTTTTTTTAATTTATGAATGAAAACTATACATTATTTTTTTTGTTTACTTAAAAAAATCACCAGTGCAAATATCAAACAGTGCACAAACAAACCATGTGATCTATTAGAGCTCTTTTAATAAGCTTTTAATAAAAACTTTGTATTACTTGTCCTGGTCCCGCCGACTTCTGCCAAAAAACTGCCAAAAATCTGCTTTATTTGTCCTGGTCCCGCCCACTTTTGCCAAAAATCATCATTATTTGTCCTGATTCAGCCCGTATCTACGAAAAAAATGGCATTATTTGTCCTGGTCCCGCCCACTTCTACTAAAAACCTGCATTATTTGTTCTGGTCCCACCCACTTCTGCTAAAAATCTGCCAAAAATCTACATTATTTGTCCTTCGTCCACTTCTTTCAGAAATCTGCATTATTTGTCCTGGTCCTGCCCACAATGCATGTATTTTAGCATGGCTCCGCCTGCAGTTCCACATATTTGGTGTAAGACACTGTGATTGGACCGGTGAGTCTGGTGGGGATGCAGACCTCTAGACTGGAACAGAGTCGGAATAAAGGAGGAGTGGAACAGATAAAGGGATGATAATAGAGGAGGGGAAACCACTGCGGGATAATTACAATCTGGAGACTCATAAAAGAGGAATTATGAAAAACGACGGAAAACATGTAGATAAAGACGGAAATGTAGAATAGATTTATGACCTTTAACCCCTCCTACACATTTTACCAAGCTGGATTATAAGATTATAAACAGCATAGAGATACAAAACAGACACAGTCCTAAAAACACCCATAATACTTCAAAAAATATTAAAAAATAATCACAATTTAAAACGCTTAAAAAAATGGGGTCTTATAATACATCCTGCATAAGGTTAGTCATGATATTCATTGCTATCTTATACCCTAATAACAGTCTATATTCACTCCTTCCTCCTGCCTGGTTTAAACAGCAGCAGAGCTTCTGAATATATCTACA
This sequence comes from Astyanax mexicanus, assembly GCF_023375975.1. NCBI lineage: Eukaryota > Metazoa > Chordata > Actinopteri > Characiformes > Acestrorhamphidae > Astyanax > Astyanax mexicanus. The sequence continues at coordinate 57,987 of NW_026040053.1, forward strand.
CTGATGGGCGTGGTGTTCTGGAAAGGAGGTGTGTTCAGGTACATTTCTGGAGTTTTATCTTGTTTATCTTGGTAACAGAAAACACAGGAGCTCCACTGACTGATTTAAACCCTGACAGCAGCCAACAGTCAGACGTTACTTGCTATCTCGGAACAAGCCCAACTTTTACATCAACAATAAACAGAATAGTAAATAAAATAACATTGCTGTTCCCGTAAATGAGCTGCTGGAGCTCCTTCACAGCGTCAACCAGCAGCTCAGTTTCCTCTGCTGAGAAGAGTTTGTTGAACACGTCCAGGTAGCTGCACCGTTACAATAGCAATCCACCAAATTCAGAGCTCACCTGACTCTTAGAGTGTCTCTTGATCATAATCATTCCCCATGATTTATTAATTAAGAGAATTAGTACATACCTTTTGCACTGTGTTTTAAACTATGTTAGGCGTACTACTTTTCCTGCCGTTATGATAGCAAAGACACACTCACATGCCCTCCCCTAAATCAAGCTGCACGGTGCTGAACGGTGCTGCACGGTTGATGGCTCGTCTATAGATCAGTAAAATAGGACCCCTGGATTAACGTGAGTAATCACGCGAGTGACTGTATCCATCCACCTTTAGAAAACTGATTTTGAATTTCTAATATCTAATCAATAACCCACACCTGTATGTAAGTACATGGGTAGGAGAATGAAACTGAAACAGCTGGTTTTAGAGCACAATAATTGCTTGTGGTGACGGACAGTTCTGGTGGAAACAGGAGAGTTGAGGTGCACATTGAATTCTGCGTGATTTGATCAGCCGTGGTTTTATGTTGTTTGGATACAATCCGGGTTAGCACCCGAACATCCCTTTCAGACAGCTTCCTCTTACAGCGTCCACAGTTAATCCTGTTGGATGTGGTTGGTGCTTCTTGGTGGTATGCTGACATTACCCTGGATACCGTGGCTCTTGATGCATCACAAAGACTTGCTGTCTTGGTCACAGATGCTCCAGCAAGACGTGCACCAACAATTTGTCCTCTTTTGAACTCTGGTATGTCTCCCATAATGTTGTGTGCATTGCAATATTTAGAGCAGAACTGTGCTCTTACCCTGCTAATTGAACCTTCACACTCTGCTCTTACTGGTGCAATGTGCAATTAATGAAGATTGAACACCAGGCTGCTCCAATTTAGCCATGAAACCTAAAATCCCACTAAAATGATGACAGGTGCTTCAGTTTCATTGTCCGACCCCTGTATGTATATATATGTATGTATGTATTTATGAGGTGTGTTTTACCTGATGGTGATTTCCGCCTCGTCCCACTGCACTTTAGCCGAGGTGCTTCCCTCCTTCACCACCCCCAGCAGGGTGGCGTGTCTCCCGGTCTGCTTGTGAACGCAGCGCCCCCCGACCCGGAGCCCGCCGTCCGTCCCCCCGATCACGGCCAGCACGGGCCACACCTGTCCACACAGGGTGCGCAGGTGACCCTCCGACAGCTCCACCGAGCAGTGCCGGCTCCGCCCCCTCTCCTCGTCCCGCTCCTCGTCCCGCTCGTCCTGCTCCTCGCGGCTCTGCGCCGAGCGGCTCTTGCGCAGCCTGGCGCCCCCCGGTGGCAGGCCACCGTCGCGCAGGCAGCTGCGGATGTGCTGCAGGCGCTGCAGGATGCTGCGGTTAATGGTTTGGGTCCAGCGGTCGGAGCGGTGCAGGATCCGGATCAGCTGAGACGTGGCTTCGGCCAGAACCGTGGCCACCGGGCTGCAGATCGGGTCTCCCGGCAGGAGGTCACGAGGGGTTCCTCTCATTTGCATATCACAGATTTTCACCTGGAGAAGAAGAGATCAATCAGATTAGGGGCGGAGTCCCTAGTGAAATGATTACTCAAGTACTATTCTAGTTCTATTTATAGGTTTATGTTTGAGTAAAATGAACATTGTTGTTTTATTCCATAAACTACAGACAACATTTCTCCCAAATTACAAATAAAAATATTCTCATTTAGAGCATTTATTTACAGAAAATGAGAAATGACTGAAATAACAAAAAAGATGCAGAACTTTCAGACCTCGAATAATGCAAAGAAAACAAGTTCATATTCATAAAGTTTTAAGAGTTCAGAAATAATCAATATTTGGTGGAATAATCCTGGTTTTTAATCACAGTTTTTTTCATGCATCTTGGCATCATGTTCTCCTCCACCAGTCTTACACACTGCTTTTGGATAACTTTATGCTGCTTTACTCCTGGTGTAAAAATTCAAGCAGTTCAGTTTGGTGGTTTGATGGTTTGTGATCATCCATCTTCCTCTTGATTATATTCCAGAGGTTTTTAATTTGATAAAATCAAAGAAACTCATCATTTTTAAGAGCTCTCTTTTAATTTCTTTCCCCCAGATTTGTAGGTATAGAAAGATCTAGAGAGAAATGCTAACGTTAGTAAAAGCTGCAGCGTAAAAATGGTTGCTAGGCAGTTGTTATCATTTCTAAAGTGGTTGCTAAGGTGTTTCTAAATGGTTGATAGGCCATTGCTAAGGTATTCCAAGTAGTTGCTAGGCAGTTGCTATCATATCTAAAGTAGTTATTAAGGAGTTGCTAGGCCATTGCTAAGGTAATCCAAGTTGTTGCTAAGCTGTTGTGAACTGGTTGCTAGGCAGTTGCTACTATTTCTGAAGTGGTTGCGCTAAGTTGTTTCTTACTGGTTGCTAGGCAGTTGCTAGGGTAATCCAAGTGGTTGCTAAGGTGTTTCTAAGCGGTCGAGTACATGTGCCGGGGTGTCCAAACTTTACACACATTACATTTTTTCCAAAGGTTTATCACAGTTTAATGTAATATATATATAGAAGAACAGTCAAGGACAATCCACAGACCACCTCCAAAGAGCTGCAGCATCTCTGAGACAACTTTTTGTATCTTCCCCTGAACAACTATGTTGAACAATCTTTGTTTTTAGATCATTTGAGAGTTGTTTTGATGAGCCCATGATGCCACTCTTCAGAGGAGATTCAAATAGGAGAACAACTTGCAATTGGCCACCTTAAATACCTTTTCTCATGATTGGATACACCTGGCTATGAAGTTCAAACCTCAATGAGTTTACCAAACCAATTTTGTGCTTCAGTAAGTCAGTAAAAAGTAGTTAGGAGTATTCAAATCAATAAAATGATAAGGGTGCACATACTTTTGCACCGGTCAAATTTTGGTTTAATGCATATTGCACATTTTCTGTTAGTACAATAAACCTCATTTCAATCCTGAAATATTACTGTGTCCATCAGTTATTAGATATATCAAACTGAAATGACTGCTACAAACACCCAAATATTTACAACTAAAAATGATTAAGATTAATAGGGGGGCCCAAACTTTTTCATGACTGTAAATGTAGAAATAGATAAATATATAAATCAATAAATGAATAAAATTTAAATAAATAAGTGAATAAATAATTAAATGCACATATAAATGATTAAATAAATAAATCAATATATAAATCAAACACACGCATAAATAATTGTATAGGTAAATAAATAAATTAATAAATACATTTCTTATTTATTGATTTATATATTTATTGATTTATTTCCACATTTCTTCATGTATGCTCGCGCGCCGGGACACACAGCAGAACAGTGGCTCGCTGCAACCAATCCTGCTTTAGAGCGAGGATAGGACCGCCTACCTAATTACCATACAAACGCAGAAGTACAGAAATAAATAAATAAATACATGAAGAAATGGAATAAATAAATGTAGAAATGTTAAAATAAATAAATGAATAAATAAAAATGTTGAAATAAATAAATGCACATGTAAATGAATAAATAAATACATGTAAAAATCAATAAATAAGAAATGTATTTATTAATTTACTTATTTACATATACATTTTTTTATGCGTGTGTTTATTTATAATTTATATGTGCATTCATTTATATATTATTTATTTATACATTTATATGTGCATTTGTTTATATATTTATTTATTTGAACATTTATTTATTAATTTATTTATTAATATATTTATTTATTTATTTATACATTTATTTATTCATTTATTTACTTATATATTTATTTATTTATACATTTATATGTGCATTTATGTCAAGTCAAGTCAAGTTAGGTAGTTTTATTGTCAGTACTGCATATGTACAGGACATACAGAGAACTGAAATGACGTTACTCTCCTTCCCAAATTTACAGCAAGTACAGAAAATAGATATAATAAAAAAAGAGTGGGAGACACTAAATGTACAAAACAACAAGACAGACTAAACATACGTAAGACGAAAGACAGCAGTGCAATATTGATGGTGATTGAGATGGAATGACAGTATAAATAGAACCCGTATAACAGTAGTGCAAATATGGTATATTTATTTATTCTTATGTCATTTTTGGTCCTCCATACGATTCTGTAATTCATTTTCATTTAAAATGAAAATTTTAGCTACTTAATTATTGCAATGGTGAAAAAAGTGGCAAAATAAGTGAAAATGTTATTTTTCTGGCAGCACTGCTAAAACCTGATCTATTAGAAATGTGTGTATCTGACTGAATCAGCACATCCCTGCACTCAGGTGAACAGGCCTCACCTTTTCTCCAGGATTACTGCTGTAGAACATCACGCAGGGGTACAGCTCTGCAGCGTCCACGTCCTCAAACGCCAGCTTCGGCTCCTGCAGCAGATCAACCAATCAATAAACACAATATCATTTACTATACTGAGACTGAGACACATCTCATACCACTTTTCCTACATTCAGGCCCCGTCCACACGAAGCCAGATATTTTTAAAAACGGAAGTTTTTGTCTCCGTTTTCAGAAATATCTCCGTCCGCTGAAGTGAACAGCGATTCTCTAGACACTTGGACGTTTTCTCGTCACTCCTCAGCAACAACTACTTAATTTTTTAATTGTCCCACCAATTTTTTTTTACCATTCGCGGTAGGGTCTGTACCTCCGGACAGGAGGATCGGAAAAAACTGCACACAGCGCATTTTAGTAACGTTACCTCCGCTGTGTTCGGTAATGTGAGAGTCATGTTAAATTAAGCTGTGAACATGTTATTAATCCACACATTGCAGAGAGAAACGAACCAATCCAAGTGCCAAGTCCCTGTTTCAGTACGAATCTTAACGTGGCTTAATGTACTAAACAACGAGAAACAAACACCAAACTGCATAATAAAATTGATCAGAATCTATAAACAAATCACTACTGACCCGCTGTAAAATCCAGAGAGATGGGGGAGGAAACTGGCTGGATGAGGAGCTCCAGTAACAGTAAGTTATATGATGTATTTTGAGTTTGCTGGTGTATTCAGGGTGGTGTTGGATCAGTATAATTAAAGCTCATACTGATAGAGGTGTTGTGTAGAACAGATGAACACGCCACGATCACTGCTCTCAGCTACACGGGTAAAACGTGTTCCAGCGTTTAAAGCTGGTATTGGGTAATTCCGCTCTGTTCAGTCAGAGAGGGCAGTAGTTCATTAGTTGGATCAGCTGGGTGTAAAAATGCTTTAAACGGCCGGAGTTCACTGTTGATGCGCCGAAAATAGTCCCCTCCAGCTCGTAAACAAAAAACAAAAACAAAGGTTTTCGCCGTTTTCGTGTGGACGGAAGGCCAAAACGTAAAAACCTCCATTTTTAAAAATACCCGGGTTCGTGTGGACGGGGCCTCAGTAAATGAATAGTGATCTATCAGATTATAAAGGAACTCATAGTGAATCATGTAGTAACTTAAAAACAGTGTTAAACAAACCTAAATACTCTGTGAAGTATTTAGATACTCTTGTCTGGGGAGCTGTTTGTTAACTTGTGATTTCTGAGGCTGGAAACTCTGATTAACTTATCCTGTACAACAGAGGAAACTGATGAGTGCCAGTTTCATCATTATATTATTTTGGATGGCCTTTGCGGTGGCTGCACTTGAGGATACTTTGAAAGTTCTTGAAACATATATTTTTGGATTGACTGATCTTCATTTCTTCTTAAAGTATTTGTTTCTTTATTTAGTTGAGTAGTTGTTTCTTCTCATAACCTGGATTAGAACATTACTGAAATATTCACTATTCACTGTATACCTGTAACTCTACCTCTTCACTACTTTACTTTAACTGATGCTCTCAAACACTTTATTAAGAGACAAGAAATTCAAGTAATTAACTCTTGATGAGTTCAGCACAGCTGTTAACTAGGGGTGAAGCGATTACTAAAGTAATTGGAGTTACTCGATAAATTACTCGAAAAATTGATCAATTAATTTTCTGTGCCCCAAGGAACCGTTTAATTAATTTTAAAAAGCAGAGCACAGAATTTAGAGGGGACTTTTAATGTGAAACAGTGCTTAGCATTAGGTCACCCACAAACAGGAAGCAGGAAGTAAAGGAGGAGGCGGAGGTTTTTAGAGGGGAGAGAAGTTAAATTTAACTTATAATAAATCAATGAGATTAACATTAATGTACCTTAATAACAGAACGACAGCGCTGTGGAGTTCTGATTATTATTAGTACTGTATAATGTGTGTGTGATTAGTTTATTACAACAGAGACGAGTTCTAGACTTAATAAAGGCTTTATATAATCAGTAAACTCCGCGCTGTGGAGTTAAACATATACACAATAAATATGTTAAAGTTATCTGAGCTAAAGTTACTCTGGTCGGAAAATACACGACCATGAACTTACTGTATTATATCGTTTGGTCTTAGTTATGTCAATTAATTAGATCTGAGTAGTGTAAAATCTAAATAAACGACAAAAAACACATATATATTTTTAATACTTTTTAAATAGAATTATACCACAGGTTTTGATATATTTTTGGAAGGACATCCCTCTGTCCAAAAAGTAGAATTCACTGACTTGGTGGTAAAACAAAAGAGTGCAGCACGTTTATCCAAAACTGGCAGAACTGGCAACGTCTCTGCTGTTCAGAAGCTAAGATGCACAACATTAAGCTAATGTTTATGCTTTTTTTATTGATTAATGCCCTCAGAAATATATTTCCGATACTTACAAGAAATCCTAAAAACTTATAAAATAATAATTATTAAATTATTACTTGTGGTATTTATTAATGTCTATTTTGTGTTTTATTTATTCATATTTGTGTTTGCAGTGTGGAAACATATGTTGTGAATTAAAAAATTAAACTAATTGGGCATTCTTATCAAGTGAAATTTTTTGTTTTCTCTTGTCCATTTAATTTTTTTTTTTTAGACAAGAAAATTGTTTATATATGTTTTATCCGATTACTCGATTAATCGAATCGATTTTTCAGTAGAGTACTCGATTATTAAAATAATCGATAGCTGCAGCACAGCTGTTAACTGAAAGCCTGAATTCCAGGTGACTCCACCTCAAAGCTGAAGAATGTAAAATATAAAACATAATTGAATATGTTTTTCTTCATAGTTTGGATGAGTTTAGTATTAATCTACAATAAAGAACATTTTAAATAATGATAAACTCTGAATTTAAGGCGTGTACAGGTTCAGCTCACCTCTCCGTTTTTACCGAAGGACACGGTTCGAGCCTCCATATCAAGGACGCAGGTGATGTAGTCTCCCTGTGTGTAGCTGGACAGCGTTAGCGTCTGCTCTCCGTTGTGGTACAGGTTGCCGCTGTAGGCCCGGTACAGCCACATGTCAGCGGTGGTGCGATGGTTAAAGTCGTGCACGGGCCAGCGGGACACGCCCACACAGGTCCCTTCATTCCCACGATTCTCCTTCACTATGTAGAACTGAGAGAAAACACAGTGCACATTAAACATCTGAAATAATTTAGCTTTTTGTATCTAATTTTACCCCATTTTCTCTTCTTAATTACCCAAAACCCATTCATATAAACTTTCCCATCACAGACTCCGCCTCTTTTCTAATGGCCACCAATCAGTGCAGAATATCTAAGCATAATCACAGCACCAACACTTGAAGGAAAGCGCCAGATCCCCAGCTCTGATAAATCAGCTAAAAGATGCCTGTACAAACCAGCATTACTATAGGAATGTTAAGGGGAGAGAGCGCCACCTACTGTACCCGCCTAGAGAGAATAAGCATGACCTACTGTACTCTCTCTCAGACTCCGACTGCTGATGCTGGAGAAACAGCATAATCTACTACTGTACTCTCTCTCAGACTCCGACTGCTGAGGCTGGAGAAACAGCATAATCTACTACTGTACTCTCTCTCTCGCTCAGACTCCGGCTGCTGATGCTGGAGAAACAGCATAATCTACTACTGTACTCTCTCGCTCAGACTCCGGCTGCTGATGCCGGAGAAACAGCATAATCTACTACTGTACTCTCACTCAGACTCCGGCTGCTGATGCTGGAGAAACAGCATAATCTACTACTGTACTCTCTCTCGCTCAGACTCCGGCTGCTGATGCTGGAGAAACAGCATAATCTACTACTGTACTCTCTCGCTCAGACTCCGGCTGCTGATGCTGGAGAAACAGCATAATCTACTACTGTACTCTCTCGCTCAGACTCCGGCTGCTGATGCTGGAGAAACAGCATAATCTACTACTGTACTCTCTCGCTCAGACTCCGGCTGCTGATGATGGAGAAACAGCATTATCTACTACTGTACTCTCTCGCTCAGACTCCGGCTGCTGATGCTGGAGAAACAGCATAATCTACTACTGTACTCTCTCGCTCAGACTCCGGCTGCTGATGCTGGAGAAACAGCATAATCTACTACTGTACTCTCTCTCAGACTCCGACTGCTGAGGCTGGAGAAACAGCATAATCTACTACTGTACTCTCTCTCTCGCTCAGACTCCGGCTGCTGATGCTGGAGAAACAGCATAATCTACTACTGTACTCTCTCGCTCAGACTCCGGCTGCTGATGCCGGAGAAACAGCATAATCTACTACTGTACTCTCACTCAGACTCCGGCTGCTGATGCTGGAGAAACAGCATAATCTACTACTGTACTCTCTCTCGCTCAGACTCCGGCTGCTGATGCTGGAGAAACAGCATAATCTACTACTGTACTCTCTCGCTCAGACTCCGGCTGCTGATGCTGGAGAAACAGCATAATCTACTACTGTACTCTCTCGCTCAGACTCCGGCTGCTGATGCTGGAGAAACAGCATAATCTACTACTGTACTCTCTCGCTCAGACTCCGGCTGCTGATGATGGAGAAACAGCATTATCTACTACTGTACTCTCTCGCTCAGACTCCGGCTGCTGATGCTGGAGAAACAGCATAATCTACTACTGTACTCTCTCGCTCAGACTCCGGCTGCTGATGATGGAGAAACAGCATAATCTACTACTGTACTCTCTCTCGCTCAGACTCCGGCTGCTGATGCTGGAGAAACAGCATAATCTACTACTGTACTCTCTCGCTCAGACTCCGGCTGCTGATGCTGGAGAAACAGCATAATCTACTACTGTACTCTCTCGCTCAGACTCCGGCTGCTGATGCTGGAGAAACAGCATAATCTACTACTGTACTCTCTCGCTCAGACTCCGGCTGCTGATGCTGGAGAAACAGCATAATCTACTACTGTACTCTCTCGCTCAGACTCCGGCTGCTGATGCTGGAGAAACAGCATAATCTACTACTGTACTCTCTCTCTCAGACTCCGGCTGCTGATGGAGAAGCTCCAGTGCTGACCCCGCTCTGTTATTTTTATTGTCGTTCCAAGTCTCTTCCACTGTGTTATAATATCACTGACAGTTGGCTGTGGAATATTTAGTAGTAAATAGTGAGTAAATTTCACGACTGGACTCCTTGTTTCACAGGTGCTGTATCCTATCACTGAGCTCCTGAGAGCCTGAGACTCGTTCTTTCACTAATGTTCAGCTGCTTTTATTAATCATACACCTGTGAAGACGGAGGAGATTCAGGAACACCTGAATCTGAACACCTGAACACCTTGAGTGTAGTACCTTCCACTGGTAGCAGCCTGAGGAGATGCCCGTGGCCGCCAGCCCGTAACCTTTGCCCCCGCTGCCATGCGTCAGACCCTGCCCACTCTCCACCACACAGCACTGGGCCTTCTCAGGGTCAAAGGTCACTTCCTGGATGGGTAAGTTTTCCTCTTCTTCTTCTGCATCACCCTGAAAGACAGACACACAACACAATGTCGTAGTAACCGTAGCAACGATTAGCCAGCATAATAGTCATCGTCATCGTCGACTATAAAAAAATATAAAAATGACGTGTCGTTATGGTGTGAATGTGTGCAAGAGAGAGAAAGAGAAACGACATGAGAGGAAGACACACACACACAAAGTGAGAAACTGACAAATCCTGAGCATCCTGATTAGCATCTCCTCATGCTTAGTTGGCCAATGAGGTTTCAGTGTGGGTGGGACTTGCAACGTGTGAAAGAGCGGGAGAGATGCGTATACATTGTAATAGCAGCACTGTGTTCATTAAACACAAACAAATACATTTAACTTCACAATACTATAATAAACGATAATAAAAAATAAAAAAAGCTTTTGAGCTTTTGTTTACATTCCTCCCCTGTCTCTCTCTCTCCTTATAAGGGCATTTTTTTCCCGGCCGTGTCCCAATTCACTAGACGGGGCAGCGTTAGTGTATTAGAGCGTGACCCTGACGAAACAGGTTCGATCCCAGATTCAAACCTTAGTAACTGGATAAGTGTTAGAGAGATACTGTACTCTATTAAAACTCCAATTCAACTTAAATTATATTTTATAGTAACTACAGAATTTAAAACTTTATTTTCTTAGACAATCATTCATTTCAGAAAGTTATCTACCTGGAAAAGAAGTAAGAAAAATAGTAAAATAAAAACACACACAGGTATCTTAGAAACTCCTCCAACATCCAGACTGTGTGAATGTTTCCTATAATACACTCTGACATTTTTAGTGTTATATATGTGTGCACAATGCAGTCATATGGGTGGACAGTTGTTTCCGGTTAAGAGTAGGTGTGTTAATCAAAAGGCATCTAAAAATGCAGATGATTTCACGATACGGTGATTCTCTTGATATTCAATACTATACATTAACAACCAATACTCAATACTTGATAATCAAACTACCTGAATAATCAAACACCAGCATTTAAGGATTTATTAGTGTTTTAATTTCACGGGGGCGTGCCAAGGTTCTTACCTGCAGTTTGAGCTCCTGTTCTCTCTCCTTCAGCTGGATGGTGTGTTTAGCCTGAGCGACCGGAGCTTCCCACATGCAGTCAGACAACAGAGCAAACAGCCTGTCCACCACCTGACACACACACACACACACACACACACACACACCATTACATTATTATTAATATTATTATTATTATCAGAATCATTGACCATTTATATATCAACGTCAGCCGATGTTCATGAGTTATATAAATAATTATTATAATAATGCGTGTGTGTGTGTGTGTGTGTGTGTGTGTGTGTTTTTGTGTCTGTGCAGTGTGTGTGTGTGTGATGTTACCTGGGTCATCTGATGATCCTCGACGCTGCTCTCACAGGCAGGAAGTACCGCCTCCAAAACGTGCAGCGCCAACAGCCTCGTCCTCAAATTCCCCACCAGCGGCACTCCTACAACACAGCAGCAGCTCCTTACCACGCAGTCTCACGCGCAGTCTCACGCGCAGTCTCACGCGCAGTCTCACGCGCAGTCTCACGCGCAGTCTCACGCGCAGCCCCAAAAACAATCTCCACAGTATCGTATAGGGATGCAAATTATCGATTAATTCGTTAATCATTAGTTGATTGATCTTATCGATCGACTTTCGATTAATTGATAAGCGGCGTTTTTACCTGAATTTTAGTGTTTCAATAGGGCCTTTAAAAATACCAGCTAAACACTGAGCTCAAAAAGTATATATTATATTATGATAATTATATTGTATTATATTATATTATATATTCCTCAAGTAATTATGCATTAGGAAAAGAAAGCAGACTTTTTATGGTATAAGAAAATACATTCTTTAATTTAAAAAAAGAAATAAATAAAAATCAGTTTTTGCGTTTTTGTACCATTAGACATATTAAAAAAAAAAAAAAAAAGAATAGAAGAAATTAAATAGAGAGCCAAACAGATTATTATTGAGCCTATAGATTATGAAGAAACTGCATCTAGGCTATTAATTAGGAAATCCTCAACAATCCTCAATGCAATGAGATCCTGAAACCCTGTACCGTCAACTGTCTTGATTGGCATCAAATCTCTCTTGATCATGCTGCATATCCTCTCTGTAATGTCCTCCGCCCTTCTCTCATCACACGCTCGCGCTCTCAGTGAAACTGTGACGGTGTTCAAATGATAACTGAGTGAGCTAGTGGAACTGTTGTATTTCAATACCGCATTACACAGAGAACATTTGACTTCTTTGCCTAAATTAACACTGTTGAAATGGTCCCACACCGCACTTATTTTCGCCCGCTTCATTTTGTTTTCAACCCTGGTCTCCCGCGAGTCGTGTTCACCTCTCGTTCTCACGCTCTGTTCAAGTTACTACAGTAGCGCCCTCTAGCGATTAATCGCGAGTAATACATTTTATTCGAGCAACCTCTTGATCGACAATTAATCTAAAGTCGATTAATCATTTGCATCCCTAGTATCGTACCTTCATACAGAGTCTAATGCTGTCTTGCAGTTTCAAAAAGCTTTGCAGTCTCACACAGTCTCGCACCTTCACTCAGTCACAAAGCTTTACACAGTCTTTCACTTTCACACACAGTCTAATGCAGTCTCACACGCAGTCTCACACAGTCTCACCGAGAGTCTTGCCCCTTCACACACAGTCTAATGCAGTCTCACACAGTCTCAAAAACAGTCTCACACAGTCTCGCACCTTCACTCAGTCACAAAGCTTTACACAGCTTTACACAGTCTTTCACTTTCACACACAGTCTAATGCAGTCTCACACAGTCTCACACAGTCTCACACGCAGTCTCACACAGTCTCACCGAGAGTCTTGCCCCTTCACACACAGTCTAATGCAGTCTCACACAGTCTCAAAAACAGTCTCGCAAAGTCTCACCGAGAGTCTTGCCCCTTCACACACAGTCTAATACAGTCTCACACAGTCTCAAAAACAGTCTCACACAGTCTCACAGAGTCTTTCACTTTCACACACAGTCTAATGCAGTCTCACACACAGTCTCACACAGTCTCAAAAACAGTCTCGCACAGTCTCACCGAGTCTTTCACCTTCATATACAGTCTAATGCAGTCTCACACACAGTCTCAAAAACAGTCTCACAGTCTCGCATTTTTTCACGCAGTCTCACACTGTCTCGCATCTTCATGCAGAGTCTCAAACAGTCCCACGCACAGTCTCACGCAGTTCAAACCTTATCGCAGATTCTTACTCATTTTCACAAAGTCTAACGCAGTCTCACACAGTCTTGCACACTCTCACGCATCTTGCATCTTCACCCAGAGTCTCACATCTTCACGCACAGTCTCATGCAAAGTCTCAAGCACAGTCTCACGCACAGTCTTAAAAGCAGTTTTGCACAGTCTTACACACAGTCTCTCACATCTTTACGCAGAGTCTCACATCAAGCACAGTCTTGCATCTTTACGCACAGTCACACACAGTCACACACAGTCACACACAGTCTCACCTGAGCAGCATTTCTGAGCTGCGATGTTCAGCAGAACCTCAGTCCATTTAGGCGAGGCCATCTTGGACTGGATGGCTTTGGAAGAGACGACGCGCCGCAGGAACACCAGGAAGTCTCCGAGGTGCAGCTCGGCCGTGTGCTGTTTCCGGAGCAACGCTAGAACCCAACGACAGAACCACAGGTACACGTTTCACATCTGTGCAGGTAAACACTGCAGCACTGTTACAGAGTGGAGAACAGAGCGACCTCTGACCTTTAAAGTCTTTTTTCTGGTCGTCGGCGCAGTCGTCAGTCTTCTCCTGATGCTCCGGGCTGGACGCCGCGGCGCCCCCTGCTGCCTGAGACAGCAGTGTCTTCAGCTGACTGCACAGCAGATCCAGCAGCGCCTGCACCACCTTCGGACTCAGCTTATCCGCATACGTCCTGAACACAGGGAACACAGTTACTGACCGCCCACACACTCCTCACACACTCCTCACACACTCCTCACACACTCCTCACACACTCCTCACACACTCCTCAAACACCTCACTCCACACACACTCCACACACACTCCAAACACACTCATAAAACACCTCACTCCACACAAACTCCATCAATTCTTAAACTTCACACTCATCAAATACCATGCACTCCCCATCACTCTACAGATTACTCACACTCCACACACTCCTTACGCTCCTCACACACTCCTCACTCTTCTCAAACACCTTACGCTCCACACTCTCCTCACACTTCTTACCCACTTCCCGCGCCCCTCACAAACACGCTCCAAAAATTCCAAACACCTCACACTCCACACACACTCCTCGTGCCCCTTACACTCCACACGCACCACACACTCTTCCACGCTCCTCACACGCTCCTCACACACCAAACACTCCTCACACGCTCCTCACACACCAAACACTCCTCCCACACTCCTCAAACTCCAAACACCTTGCACCCCTTACACTTCACTGACTCCTCACCACCACACACTTCATACACACCACACATATTACTCACACTCCTCACACACCACACTGATGGACTGAAACTGAATTAAATTAAACATTTGGCTGAAGGCTAATCAGAGAATACTGAATTAATGTTTTCATTCGTTTTGTCACGTCCTACTCCTGATGAAATTTAGTTAAATATTAAAGTCAGAAGTTAAATGTGTAGGTGGTGTTTAGTGGAGGCGGTACCCGGTGCTGATGGCGAGGATCTGCAGCAGGCGGGTGCTGGCTACTTTCAGGGCGGTGCTGAGCTGAGAGCCGCTGGGTTTGTGGAGGAGCTGCAGGGTCTGACCCAGTAGCGTCTCTTTACCACACAGCTGAGAGAGAACGTCCAGCAGCCCGCTGGAGATCGCCAACGACACGTCCACCGGCTGATACCTCACACTCAGAGCAAACACCGTCACCAACAGCAGCCGCTGCTGAGCCTCTGTGAACACACACACACACACACATTTATAATTACTCCACACACACACACTCAGCATCCTGACCCCTTCCCTCGAATTAGTGATTTCTGAAGAACGAAACGAGGCGTGCTCTTGATATTCATACATGCAAATTTATCCTTTACTGATTGGCTAACAGCACTGCAGCAGAGAAGGCCTACCTGCTGCCTTTGCTCCTCCCACAGTGAATTTTACAGCTCTAAAACTCAAAGACTAAACGTTTTTAGTTACAGCCTTAGTTTTAAAGATACAGCACTGAGTGCTGGATAAAGTAAAACCTTAAACTAAATTTATAAAGTTTGTTTCAGCTAAACTAACTCTACTATACTCTTACCTCAGAATTGGTGATTCTGTGTTTCGGTAGTTTCATCACGCCGAAGCCCCAGAGTTTATATACGCTCTATATTATAAAATCTGACGTGAACGGTGCCGCTTTGACCGGTGTTCTGTTGAGTTGGGCTGCCTTGTCAAACTGTGCTTCCCTAGTGTTTATTTAAGGTCTCGATAAAACACAGAATCCACCGGAGATCCAATTCAAACCTACAGTTACTTACACAAGATAGCTAACGCTAACTAGCTGCTGTAAACAAAAGCTGTAAAGAGCGCTGCAAGCTCTTTCGCTGACAGTGTCGGCTCTGTCTGTGTGCGGTCCCGAGCCGAAGTGGGCGGGGCCATGAATACTAATTCACGGGTTGATGTAGACACGGTGCTTTTCCTGATCGACTCGTTTTTCTGAATATTTTCTTTTACTAGCTGCTGCAGAGAATGAGGAAGAGTTTCATCATGTGCAGCATCATAAACAACTCAGAGACCCACTGTATTTCACAATAAAACAAGAACAAGTGGATTTTAGAGGAAGAAGAGCTTTAAAGAACTTTTTTTATACCTCTATATTTGCACTACTGTTAATCAGTAAACTGTTGTTTATACTTGTACTGCCATACTTGCCCTCTTTATTCCCCCATCATACTTTACTGGTACATTCTCACTCTTATGTTGCACTATTGTTTTGTGTCTTCTGCCTCATGTGGGTCTATATCTGTGACCTTGTCATATTGTACATTTAGGGTCTCTCGCTCTCTCTCTCCAGTTCTTTTATTATTTATAATGTTTTTTGCTGGACCTTTGCTGTACCAGTTTTCGTAAGTTTGGGAAGGACAAGTATCTCCAAAACAGCAACTTTATAGGAGAGAGAGAAAAAACTTCTTAACTTTTAATAGAAGTCAAAATATGTAGTAAACTAAAACTCAACAAAATGGAGATACTTGTTTTTCATTGGAGAGTAACGATAAAAACTACCTAAATTGACTTGATAATTACAGGCACCTGTACAGGTACACTCAGTGTATAGGATCTGAAGGTATATATATATATATATATATATGTATAGACAGGGTACCGATGTGGTGCTTGTTGGCCTGCAGGGCTCGCTCCAGAGTAACAGAGAGCTGCTGGTAGATCTTGTGCACTGCAGTCTGAATATCCATCTGTAAACTCCTTTTAGCTGCTCGAACCCCGTCCTGCAGAACACAGAGAGAAAGTGTAACTGGAGAGCGCCTGTGTTTCAATACAAATACTGATACATTTGTTATGTCACATTTCAATAACGTATCACAAATAAAAACCATACAATATATCACAATATGAATATCTTGTCCCACCCCTACACATGTGATATGTGATATGGTAATTATAAGCCAAATAATTAGGTCTTACCTAAAGTACTGTAGTGTTGATTCTTATTACAGAAACACAAACACACACAGGAAAAAGACACTAACTCGCCTGTAAATGATTAAAATCTATATTTTATGATTAATCCACGGTTCAGGTGTACCTGGTAGTGGTGGAGCTGGACGCTCTCCCCCTTCAGCCCCCCGTTACTGACGGCCCCCAGCCCGAAGCATCCGGCCAGGAACTGCAGCCGAACCGACGTCAGCAGAGCGGCAGAGTGAAACACCGCCGCCGCCGCGCCACCGCCGTGCCCACCGGCGCCAACCGTACCCGCCTGACTCCTCTTCTCCTCCATCCCAGAGATCAACACCACCATCTGATGAAGAGCCTCCAGACGCAGCTATATACACACACGCACGCACCCACACACCCAAACAAACAAAAAACACACTTATATGTGACTGTACACTTCATATTCCCAGGGAAATTCCTTTTACTTTATTACATTTCATCATTTATTTCTAAATTTTATTCAATTTTCTCCCCAGTTTGGAAGTACTCCACCCTCACTCTATCATCAGTAATGCCCCGACTCTAGGAGGTACATGGGAAGTCAGACTCCGCCTCTTTTCCCCCTGCAGCCAATCAGTGCAGCATCACAAGGCAGCATCACACAATGCTCAGAGGAAAGCACCAGATCCCCAGCTCTGACACAATCAGCTTACAGAAGTAGTTTTTTTTCCTCCCCATTTTCTCCCTAATTTACACGCCCACAGCTTCCACTATCACTAGTAATGCCAGGAGGGTGAAGACTAGCACACGCCTCCTCCGATACATGTGAAGTCAGACTCCGCCTCTTTTTAAACTGCTGCTGATGCTGTAGCATTGTCGAGTAGCATCACAGCGCTAACGCTCGGAGGAAAGCAGCGCAGCGACTCGGTTCTGATACATCAGCTCACAGACGCAGCCTTGTGCTGATCCACATCACCCTAGGAGTGATGAGGGGAAAGAGAACTATCCAGTAGCCAATTGTGCTCTCATAAGGCTCCGGCAGCTGATGGCAAGCTGCATGACCGGGATTCAAACTGGCGATCTTCTGTTCACAGAAGTAGTTTTGTTTGAGTTTTGACTGTGGATCTCAACCTCAACCTCGCTTTACCCTCGCTCCACTACGCTCTGCTTTATTGTACCTCACTCTGTCTGACTCTACCACACCTCTACCTCACTTTACTACACTGTTCCACACTCAAACTCAATATACCATACTCTACCTCACTATACCTCACTGTGCCATGCTCTACCACACTCTGTTTGACTCTACATCACCATACCAATTTACCACACACTACATCACTATATCACATACTACCTCACACTCTGTTTCACTGAACCTCACTTTGCTTTAACCGTACTCTACCATACACCACATCCCTACACACACACACACACTACCACTATACTCTGCCCTCACTACCTCACTTCTACCTCACTCTGCCATGCTCTGTTTGACTTTACCTCCCCTCTATCTCACTTTATCTCATTGTACCACACTAAAACTTACTATACCATACTCTACCTTAGTATACCTCACTCTGCCATGCTCCTCCATGCTCTGTTTGACTCTACCTCAGCATACCACTCTACCACACACTACCTCACTCTGCCTTATTAAACCTCACTTTACCATACACTACATTACTGTATCACACTCTACTTTGCTCTACCTCACTCTGCTATAGTGAACCTCACTCTGTTCCAACTTTACTCTACCCCACTTTACAGCCTCTGTCACTTTACCACACTGTACCTCACTCTGCCTCCAGTCTATTCTATGTCAGTAAGCATGGTCTGCAGTGTGTAGAGCTCCCTCTGTTGCTGTAAGCAGGTACTGCAGTTTGAGTTTGCTGTTATTTACGATGTTATCACAGCTGTTTCTCAGTGTGTTCATAATAAAATCTCGTATTGGGATAACATTGCGAGGGAGTGTGCGAGGTTGTGACGGTGTTCGTACCTCCGCCCGGCTCTGCTGCTGCTCCATGGCAGTGATGGTGGCCTGTGGGCTGGTGGACATGCTCTCCTCCGGGTCCTTGAACGTCGGCACGTTTCCCACGTCTCCGCTGACGAAGCTCACCATGTTATCGATGAGGGCGTGGACTCCCAGCGTCCGGCTCAGGTCCAGATCCGACTCCTCGTAGAACTGAGGAGAGCTGTAGAGCCGGTCCCGCCCCGAACGCCCACCGAACCAATCAGCAGAGTCGGGGGTGCTGTGGAGGAGACCTGAACGAGGAAAAGCAGGTAATCAGAGTGAGTGTACAGGTATACGAGATTAGATAAATCTACAGGAGATCTGATTCTCTCTTTATAAATAAATACTTTCTGTAGAATAGACTTTCAGTACTTTACACCTACTATAAGGTACACTGGATTATAAGACACATTTTAACCCTCCTGTTATGTTGAGTCAAATTGACCTGTCTTGAAGTTTGAAAATCCAAAAAAAAAAAAAAAGGCTAACCAAGTTAAGTAAAGCCAAGCTAAGTAAACAAAACTGTCATAAAAAAGACTTTCTTTTAAAGTTAATCGAGTGCTGGGTATTAATCTACACAGATTTCTCTCATGTAAACTGTTTATTTGGGTGAATAAAGCGCTTCCATTTATTTACAGTAAACTTATATTCACAAATTTCTCCAGCACTAAGGATGGAGCATTAGCATTAGCGGCTAATTGCTCCAGAAGTGCTAGATGGCGCTAGAAGCAAGGTAAAGGCCGATAATAATACTCCCATCTTACCGGGGAAATAGTAATTAGTGGATAGCGGGTAATACTAATGCTGTTCCAGCAGTGCTAGGCTTTACTGCTTCTTAATACCTGACTGATAGAATTCCTACATAAGGAGCACCGGATTATAAGGAGCTCTGATGATTTTGGGGAAAATTAAAGGATTTTATGTATGGTAGTCAATGAGATTAAAATGTTATTTTTTCTGCTTTAGTGTAATGATGTGTACTAACTTCTCTTTTTGTGTGTGAACGCCAAATCCAGATCAACATTCCTCCTGCCGCTCTGAAACACAAACACACACACATTTAATAAGTTAATAAGGAAAAGCCTAAACAAAAGAGTGTGTGTGTGTGTGTGTGTGTGTGTGTGTGTGTATTCACCAGTGAGTATCCCTCTTCGTCAGACTCTGGTTGGGAGAGGTCTGATTCACTGCGGGATTTAGTGAGTCTGTAACTCGGGCTGCCCTGGATGGAGCGACTCTCAGTCGACAGACTCTCACTCCTGTTCACACAAACATCCCAACACTCATTAATAACACCATTAATAACACCATTAATAACATAATTAATAACATCATTAACAACATAATTTATAACATCACTAATACCATCACTAATACCATCACTAATCACATCATTATAACTCTATACAGCATCACAGTCGACAGACTCTCACTCCTGTTCACACAAACATCCCAACACTCATTAATAACATCGTTAATAACACCATTTATAACATCATTTATAACATCATTTATAACATCACTAATACCATCACTAATACCATCACTAATCACATCATTATAACTCTATACAGCATCACAGTCGACAGACTCTCACTCCATTAGGGCTGGACCCGAATATTCGGGTATTCGGGTATTCGTTCGTTGAGTAGGTATTCGGTTTTTAATTTTGGTATTCGGATATTCGTTTTTTTTCTCCTTTCCAGAGCTCCACCTCACTCTAACCACTTCTGTTCTCGCGGGTCCCGTCAGAATATCTTGCGCGCGGGACAGAACTGAACTGTTATTGGCTGGAGCGGGAGTTTAATCCAGACGATGCGGGAGCAAATTAATAAATAGTTAAGAAAACTGTAATAATTGTAAAAAAAAAAACCTAAAGAAAACTCTCAACGCGCAGGATGGACCGACACACACACGCACACACCGATGGTGTTTGGACTGGGGTAAGGAACGGGACCGCACTATTCAGCGCTGCTGTTTTAATAAATATATAAGTAAATTTGAAGCATTAAATGTAGTTTATTTAATTTATATTAGGAACGTGGGGCGGGAGCGGCAGAAATGTGTATGTGGCGGGCGGGCGCGGGATTAAAAGAAGCAATTTTTTTGCGGCGCGGTAACGAGACAGAAACGCGGGAGCGTGGAAGAGTGGGTTTAAAAATCAGTCTCGCGCAGACCTCTATTATACATGATAAAAAAAAATGCAGGCTCTTCGAAACTGATTTATATAATAAAACGTAAGGGGTAATGTGGCAACAGTAGGGGCTAAATCGGTTACAAAAGCCTGGCCTACAAAAATGATGTCTGAACGAATTTCCTCTTATCTAATATAATTTAAAATGGTTTAAAAATATAAAATAATTTCTAAGCAAACGAAATATTTAATATTGAGCTTATAGCCCAAGTGCAAAAATACAAAATCAGTAATACGGCTATGCCCTGCACAATCCTTTAACCGAAATAGACCAAGTACAATAACGTCATTAACAATGACTTTCCTCTACTCTAATATAATTTAACATGGTTTAAAAATATAAAATAATTTCTAAACAAACGAAATATTTAATATTGAGCTTATAGCCCAAGTGCAAAAATACAAAATCAGTAATATGCCCTGCACAATCCTTTAACCGAAATAGACCAAGTACAGTTTACAATGACTGTCCTCTAATATAATTAACAATGTTTAAGAATATAAAATACTTCCTGAACAAACGTTTTTTTTTTGTTTGTTTTTTTAAGCAAATAGCCTAAGTGTGAAAACACAAACAGCAATTTACTGGGCTGGCTTGAGAAACAGTGCAGCAGCAGCCTCCTAGCCTGCTTACGCAGCGGATAAGCCGCGGTGTGGGGCAGCAGAAATTCCGGGATGAAAACACAAAGAAATCTGGGCTAAAAACACAGAAAAAATATGGGGTGAAAACACAAAAATCCGGGATAAAAACACCAAAAATCCGGGGTAAATATGTCTCGTCGGTCAGAGCAAATTGAACATTTTTCAGTGGATTAAAGGGGCCGTGATTTGCTTATTTTTTTTTTTTTTTTTTACCCCTTTTTTTAAAAACTAATATTCGAATATTCGCTTCGAATCAGTGCCGAATATCCGGAGCTCAAAAAACGCTATTCGGGCCAGCCCTACACTCCATACATCCATACAATCATTATTAACATCATTAATAACATCATTAATAACATCATTAATAACATCAATAATAACATCATTAATAACATCATTCATAACATCATTCATAACATCAATAACATCAATAACAACATCATGTGTATGTGTATAGTGTATAATGGTAGTGTATAAATGTGTATAGTGTATAATAAAAGTGTATAAAAATAGTGTATAAATGTGTATAGTGTATAATGTTTAATAGGTTTATGTAATGTTTACTGATTATATAACTCAGAATCAGATTCAGGTCAGACCGCTGAACCTGTAGCAGCAGGTGGAAGAAGGTCAGGTATGTGTGATTGAGTGCAGGAACAGCCACAGGAACAGCCACAGGAACAGCCACAGGCCTGGCACCACGACTCTCTCACACAGCACTTTATTAGGAACAGACCCACACTGGCACGGCTCTATAGTCTCAGAACAGCCTCAGATCTCCCCGGCGTGGCTCCACACCATGAGGAGACCATTCGTGTTGATCATGTTGAAACTCAAATAGTCCATACTAGGGCTGGGCGATATGGAAAAAAATCTTATTACGATATAGTTTTTCATATCAGCCGATATCGATATGTATCACGATATAAATCAAATCACTTTCTGTTACACTTAAAGGTTTCTTTTTTACTCAGAAGTGACAGAATAAGGGAGTTATGGCCAAAATCACTAGCAGGCTCAGAGCCTTGTGGACAGACACTAGGATGTTAACATCTTGCCAGGTGGGTACAGCTTTTAAATTAATTTTAAAAAGGGGACAAATATATAAACTAAAAAATATGTAAGACCCTTTACATTATATGTCTGTTTAATTTAAATTGCAATAGCACTTTATTATTTTTTTAATAAAATTATATTTAATCAAAAGATCATTCCCCTCCCTGAATGCAGGCAACTACATAAAGCAAAATACAAGAGTATATCACAGTGTTCATTTTGACAGGTGATTTTGATACAGTCTTAGTCTTTTCACTAAAATGTATAATAGTTTTAGTTACATTTTAGTCTATCGGATATTATTAGTTTTAGTCACATTTCAGTCTAGTTTAATTTTGGTCATATAAAAAGTATGTATTACATATGTTTTACTGTTTTTCTATTTTCTATTTGTTGTAATTTTAGATTATTTACTGCTTATGTTTTTTTTTTTTTAAATAAGAGCCTTTAGGTTTTTTTACATTTAAATTAAGCTAACATTTAAATATTTTAAAGTAAGTGACCTGTAATGGAGGTGGGAGGAATAAAGTCAAGTTTCTGAAATGATCCACTTCTACTGCAGTACAGATTTATACTAACATTACTGGCTTTCAGTAGACTAGACTTACATTACTTAAGTGTATTTAAAACTCCAGTTCAGTAACAGCAATGTTTAGCTCAGTTCAAATACAGCTAGACAGATTATATAATCTTCTGTATTTAGTAAAATATCCAGCATAACAGACTCTCTATCTGTTAAAAACTAAAAACACAGACAGAGGAGAATTCTGCCCTCAGGGTTTTCTAACAGAAACAGTGAGAGTTAGGAAAAAAGATGGAAAGTGCTTCCTTTCTGTGTGTTTATATACTAACCCCTCACTCGTGCTGAAGTTAACCTTAATTTACACGAAACGTGGATTAACACGGCTAACGTGCGTTACCCATTAGTTTATTAGAATGTAAAAAGCAGTGAAAGCATCTTAGCTAATGATGACAGATTGCACAGATCCCTTTTACACCGTAAACATCGCTAACTTTAAACTGGAGACAAGCTAATCTAACTAGCAGCAAACAGAGCAGCGTTACCTGCCTTCAGAAATCTGAACAAGCTCACCTCTCTAAATATCTTGGAGACGCATGCCTCATATTTAAGAGGTGAGTTTTCCAGTGTAGCGCCGCTAAATAGTATAAATGAAGTTTATCCAGTAAATGGGAGAGAAGGAGCCGCTGTGTGAGGAGTTCAGAGTGGAGGGGCTCGGGGGGTGGGGCGGAGGGAGATGGTGGAGAGGGGGATGGTGGAGAGGGGAGGGGAGGGGTTGTACTGGGCTGAGCAGCAGTTCAGCGTGCTGCCTGATCTCGTGCTGCGCCTGTTCACAACGCTACTTAAACGGGAAATAGAAAATTTAGTTTATCGAATTTCTCGCCCCGACTTATCGCGATATATAGTTTCCTCGATAACTATCGATATCGTTTTATCGCCCAGC
Source organism: Astyanax mexicanus (assembly GCF_023375975.1). Taxonomy (NCBI): domain Eukaryota; kingdom Metazoa; phylum Chordata; class Actinopteri; order Characiformes; family Acestrorhamphidae; genus Astyanax; species Astyanax mexicanus. The sequence continues at coordinate 82,048 of NW_026040053.1, forward strand.
ACTAGTCCATACTTAAATACTCAAAACTCAAATACCTGATTCTCAAATACTTCATTCACAAATACTCAAATCCCAACAATCAAGTAATCAAAGTTACATGCTCAAAACTCATTTTGTTCCCAAATACTTGTATCTTAAATACTCAAAACTCAAACAACCGATTCTCAAATATTCAAAACCCAATACTCAAATACTCAATACTTAAAATTCTGTAGTCAAATACCTAAAGGTCTCATTCCATTGTTTTATAATTTATTTTAAAATGTCTAGTTGTTCCTCTAGTATGAATGAATGCCATATGAGCCGTGTTTTGCGGGTAAAAAAAAGTGCTCCGGTGTTTGTTTAGCCCTGCTTTACTTCTCTGAGTTAGTGCTCTCTGAAGAAAGACAGGAATTTGACTAGTGAATATTTAAACATGAATATTCTTAAATGAAAATATATCGTCCCTGATTGGATAACACTGCAGCAGGGAACACCTACCCCCCCCCCACAGTCAATTTTACCGCTTTAAAACTCAAAGGACTAAATGTTTTTTAAGAGATACAGCACTAAGTGATAGATAAAATTAACCCTTAACCTTCACTTAATGTCAGACTGGAGCGTCCCCGCGACTGAGAAATGTTATTAACGTCGATGCGAGTGCAAGTAGAGACTGCCCGACACGAAACAACTATCCCCGCAGCAGCGTGAATAACCTAAGGCTAACGTTACTACTACACTTTTACCTCAGACTTGGTGATTTAGTGCTTAATCAGTTTCACCACGTCGAAGCTCCAGTGTCTATATACGCTCTATATCGTAAAATCTGCATTAAGTTGAGCTGCATTGTCAAACCGTGCTTCCCTAGTGTTTATTTAAGGTCTCTGTAAAACGTAGAATCAACCGGAGATCCGATTTAAACCAACAGTTACTTACACAAGATAGATAACGCTAACTAGCTCTGTACACAGAAGCTGTAAACACAGAAAACAGAGCTCTGAATTTTTCCAGGTTTTTTTGTAGAAAAGTGAAATCCAAACCTGATCTGACCTGAAAAACCACAAACCCTGTCACAATCCAAAGGTGCCCAAACTTTTGCAGGCAGCTGCTTGATGTACTGAACAGTGTGATGTAATTAAGAGTGTGATGTAATTAAGAGTGTGATGTACTGAACAGTATGATGTACTGGACAGTATAATGTACTGGACACTATGATGTACTGAACAGTATGATGTACTGAAGAGTATGATGTACTGAACAGTATGATGTACTATACAGTATGACGTAATGAACAGTATGCTGTAATGAACAGTATGATGTACTGAACAGTATGATGTACTATACAGTATGACGTAATGAACAGTATGCTGTAATGAACAGTATGATGTACTGAACAGTATGATGTACTGGACACTATGATGTACTGAACAGTATGATGTACTGAACAGTATGATGTACTATACAGTATGACGTAATGAACAGTATGCTGTAATGAACAGTATGATGTACTGAACAGTATGATGTACTATACAGTATGACGTAATGAACAGTATGCTGTAATGAACAGTATGATGTACTGAACAGTATGATGTACTATACAGTATGACGTAATGAACAGTATGCTGTAATGAACAGTATGATGTACTGAACAGTATGATGTACTGGACACTATGATGTACTGAACAGTATGATGTACTATACAGTATGACGTAATGAACAGTATGCTGTAATGAACAGTATGATGTACTGAACAGTATGATGTACTATACAGTATGACGTAATGAACAGTATGCTGTAATGAACAGTATGATGTACTGAACAGTATGATGTACTGGACACTATGATGTACTGAACAGTATGATGTACTATACAGTATGACGTAATGAACAGTATGCTGTAATGAACAGTATGATGTACTGAACAGTATGATGTACTGGACACTATGATGTACTGAAGAGTATGATGTACTGAAGAGTATGATGTAATAAACAATGTAAAAAAAATAATTATGGTCTCTCACCTGGTCATGAATCCCCCTCCCTCCTGGGTGACGCTGCCCGAGGGAAGCTGTTGATTGGTCTGCTGGAGGAGCGGTGGGCTGACTGCCAATAGGAGCATGGCGCAGCGGTGTATGATGCTGTTGCAGGCGGTGGTGAAGAGGTCCTGGCCCTCCTGCAGGGCGGCGCTGTTCCTGCGCTCCTGGCCGGGCTGGCCGAGCTCCTCCTGCACGCTGGCGCTGCCCGCCCGCTCCCTCTCGCGCCCTCGCGCCACCTCTCGTGCTGAGAGGAAACATTGAAAGATTTCTGCGTCGCCAGGACACAGCACAGAGCGCCGGGTTAGAGAAGCGCCACGCCAGCCTGCCACACTGTTACACTCGCCACTGCCGGATCTACCCTACCGCCACACGCTCAACACACACGGCATCTCATTACATGATAATATCACTGTACTATATCGCTATACGATACCATCACTATACGATCCTATCACTATACTATAATGATACAATACTATCACCATGCGATACTATCACCATGCGATACTATCACTGTACTATACAATCACTATACGATAATATCACTATAGAATACTATCATTATACTATACAATCACGATACAATACTATCAGTATACGACCATGACTCAAAACTCTGTCTGCATGGCACTGTCCTAGAAGAAAGCCTCTTCTGAAGCTGCTGCACAAGAAAGCCTGCAAACTCAATTCAATTCAATTCAATTTTATTTCTATAGCGCTTTACAACAATGGTTTTCACAAAGCCGCTATACCGAAAAAACAGGTCCACGCCTCTTATGAGCAGCACCACAGAGATGCCAATTTTATGGTGACACAGTTTGCTGAAGACCAGCAGTCCAGGAACATTAATTACTGGAAACTCGTTAGGCTCCTATGGTGTTCAGCACTTACAACTACAGTTTACTTAATTACTCTCATTTATTTACCTCTAAAACCCAAATACCTGCACATTTAAGTCAAGTCAAGTAAAGTCAAGTAGTTTTATTGTCAATACTGCATATGTACAGGACATACAGAGAATTGAAATTACCAAATTTAAAGCCTCATTTTAGGCAGAAACAACAGCCCACACTCAGAGCATGCACAGCCTTGCAGCGAAACGCCAACTCAGTCTAAGATTTTTTTACATATTTAGTGTCACTGAGATTTTCTTTTAATACTCGCAGTTGTGTTGACAGTCTTTGTAATACTTAAGTCCAATTTATAGCTCTGCATTGAATCTACACCGTACCCTACACGTAGTTGCGGACGCCACCTTGCCAGAAAAATAACGTAATGTATCACATGACACGGACAGAAGCAGCTGTGATTGGTCCACTGAGTTGTCCACACATTTCCGCCTTCCTGGTTTCAATTGTATAGCGACGCAGACATAAGACCACAAAGTAAAAACATGGGCAGCTGCATAGGGCGCTCGCACAGGCTACACCATTGACAACGCACTGACTCAACGCAAATGTTATAAACTGGTCTTTACTTCACCTAAAATCAACACCATTTATGCAGGATTTTTATTTATTAACAGGTGATTAAAAAGTTGTAATCTGTGTTGAATATTTCTCCTCCGCTCTCCTGCAGTTTTCTAACATACAGTATTTTCTGCTCTTTACCCAAACAGACTTTAGAATGAGTGATATGGGGAGCCGCTATATTTAATTCAATCACAATAAATCAACCGCCGAGCAGAACTAATAGTAAAACTTTTTGGGTAATGTTTGTGTTTATGTAATTTGTTGGTTTTTTGTGTTCTGATATCGACAGTAACCAGATATTTTCAGCTACAGCTGGAATTCGTGCATTTCCAAGAATTAATTTTACAATCTGCTTAAAACCCTCCTCCCTATTGGTTCTCGTGCTAGACGGTTGATTTATTGTGATTAAATTAAAGATGGTGGTGCTGGGGATTCATCTACATTATGGGATGTAAACAGTGGTTTTAATAATCTTCTTGTTCATTTTTAAAGCTCTAAATGTCTGGTTTTAAATATCAGGACTCTCTGGATTCTACCAGTGAAGTGTGGAGCTACTTTGAGCTGAATAACGGTGTAAAAAGTGATTTATCTGCAGGGTAAAATATGCCCCATATCACTCATTCTAAAGTCTGTTTGGGTAAAGAGCAGAAAATACTGGATGTTAGAAAACTGCAGGAGAGCGGAGGAGAGATATTCAACACAGATAACAACTTTATATCATGTTTTAATAAATACAACCAAAGTCCATTTCACACCGGAGCTCTGCTTTAAGTTAAATCAATAAAAACTCTTAATTTTTTATATTTTATTAGATATTTTTGTTAATATGCCTATTAATTCAATTACTGAATTATCTGTCAGTGTGTGTAAATGTAATAATAATATTATTTTAAGAAGCGTGACCATGTCACATGCCAGCACACACCGAGCACACGTTAGCACACAGCATCACACAACACACACTCATGTGTTTATATATATATGTGTGTATATATGTGTGTGTATGTAGGAACTCACTTCCTGCAGTCATGACCTCGTGCTCCCGCTCCTCCTCCTCCTCTTCCTGCTCCTGGTGACCCTCCTCCCGGTCCCGCTCCCGGTCGGCTCGTTCCTCTAGCTCCGCCTCCTCGTCGATGGTGCGGGTAAACGAGTGTTCCTGAGGGTCCAGCTCCACCGATTCTATATTATCAGAGATCTGCACAAAATACACACACACACACAAACACACACAGCAGATAAACACACACGCTGTGCTATCGCCAAACTGTGTGTAACAAAAAGCAGGTGACCATATTTATTTACATTGTGTAAAGTTTGGATGAGGGGGGATCATTATGATTATGGTGTGGGGTTGTTTTTGTCAGAAGTTAGGCTCCACCCTTTAGTTCCAATAAAAGAATCTCTTATTGCTTCACCAGACCAAGAGATTTTGGACCATTTCATTCTCCCAACTTTTTGGAAACAATTTGGGGACGGCCCCTTCCTGTTCTAAATGACTACTGTACACCAGGTAACAAAGCAAGCTCCATAAATACATGGAAGAGTTTTGAATGTATGACCTCAAAAATGTGCTTTTGAAAGAATGGTGGAAAATCCAGATAAACATCATAAACACACTCCTAAACTTTGTGGAAAGCCTTTCTAGAAGAAGATTCCCATAAACACACTCCTAAACTTTGTGGAAAGCCTTTCTAGAAGAAGATTCCCATAAACACACTCCTAAACTTTGTGGAAAGCCTTTCTAGAAGAAGATTCCCATAAACACACTCCTAAACTTTGTGGAAAGCCTTTCTAGAAGAAGATTCCCATAAACACACTCCTAAACTTTGTGGAAAGCCTTTCTAGAAGAAGATTCCCATAAACACACTCCTAAACTTTGTGGAAAGCCTTTCTAGAAGAAGATTCCCATAAACACACTCCTTAACTTTGTGGAAAGCCTTTCTAGAAGAAGATTCCCATAAACACACTCCTAAACTTTGTGGAAAGCCTTTCTAGAAGAAGATTCCCATAAACACACTCCTAAACTTTGTGGAAAGCCTTTCTAGAAGAAGATTCCCATAAACACACTCCTAAACTTTGTGGAAAGCCTTTCTAGAAGAAGATTCCCATAAACACACTCCTAAACTTTGTGGAAAGCCTTTCTAGAAGAAGATTCCCATAAACACACTCCTAAACTTTGTGGAAAGCCTTTCTAGAAGAAGATTCCCATAAACACACTCCTAAACTTTGTGGAAAGCCTTTCTAGAAGAAGATTCCCATAAACACACTCCTAAACTTTGTGGAAAGCCTTCCCAGAAGAAGGTTCAGTCTGATTTTAAAGCACTGCTGATCGCTGATAAGTATTCTATACGTTAGCAGCTACTGATGTAAAGTGATTGTGAAGGTGTTTGGAAGATTAGGGCGTGTCCACAGGCCGTGTGGGTGTGGCCTACAGAGAGCAGGGTTGCAAAAAGGAGGTAATGACTCTGAACTATCATAGGCTTATCATTTTATATGATATTCTATTTCTATATGTTAATCCAACATCAGTATTAAAATGTGTGAGCGTGTGTGTGTGTTTAAGTGTGTGTGTGTGTGTGTGTGTTTGTGTGTATACCCTGCGTTCTCGGGATGAAGAGCGGGTCTGGGTGAGCTCCATGTTTTTACAGGCCAGCAGACGATTCCGTACTTTATACACACTGCGATAAACCTCCGCCAACAGCTTACACGGCTGATACCTGTCACACACACACACACACACACACACACACACACAAAAGAGTTCAGAAATCAATATTTGGTTTGGGAATCAAATATTTGGGAAATCATATTCCAGGTGACTCTACCTCATAAAACTTACTTAGAAAATCAGGCAGAGATGTACAAAAATGATCATCTAAACAAGATACTACATAATTACAGATGTTTTTATTCATCGTTAAGTGAGTTAAGTGTTAATCTGCAACTAATCTACGCCACAAACAGAGTCGCCTGAGGTATGCAAAAGCATACTGACTGTTACCAAACCAATTCTGTGCTTCAGTAAGTCAGTAAAAAGTAGTTAGGAGTAATCAAATCAATAAAATGATAAGGGTGCTCATACTTTTGCACCGGTCAAATTTTGGTTTAATGCATATTGCACATTTTCTGTTAGTACAATAAACCTCATTTCAATCCTGAAATATTACTGCGTCCATCAGTTATTAGATATATCAAACTGAAATGGCTGCTACAACCACCCAAATATTTACAACTAAAAATGATTAAGATTAATAGGGGTGCCCAGACTTTTTCATATGACTGTATGTAGGCTGCAGGTATATAGGCTGCAGGTATACAGGCTGCAGGTATATAGGCTGCAGGTGAGTGTGGTGTAAAGGTGTTTATTACCTGCCCTCCCCACAGGCTTGGCCCACCAGGCCAGTGTGTTTCAGCAGCGCCGCCAGAACGAAGCGTGAAACCGTGTCCAACAGAGCCTCGTTCACTAGAGTAGCACTGTCCCAGTCTACAGTACACACACACACACACACAAACAATTACACACACAATTACACACAAAATTACACACAAAATTACACACACAATTACACACAATTACACAAACAATTATACACACAATTACACACAAAATTACACACAATTACACACAATTACACACACAATTACACAAAATTACACACAATTATACACACTATACACAGGAACACAGCGCTCTCTCTGTATAGAGTGTGTAAAGCTAATGCAGTAATGTTTATTAGACTTTAACTGATTAAATTTATAACAGTAAAGCATATAAAACAGATTTAATTTATTTAAGTGTTTATTGCCACATATATGTACTTCTTTAAAAATCCTTCAGATTAATAAGTATTGGTTACAAGGTTTTATATATCGTTACACCCTAAACGTCTAAAGTCAATGACCAGTTTTATATAGTTGCAGATTTATTTCTTAAAGATCTCATTTCACGTTTTTTTCATTCATTTTAAAATGTCTAGTGGTGTCTCTAGTGTGAATGAATACCATGTGAGCGGTTTTTATGTGGGGAAAAAAAAAAAGTGCTCCGGTGATCCGGTATAACACTGCCTTAGTCCAGTGGAGAAGTGTATTGGGGGGCGGGAAGAAATGAAAGGATTTCATCTTTTGCTCATGAATATTCATACATGCAAATACATCGCCTCTGATTGGCGACACCAGGAGGCGGTGAGATGAACAACAGTTAGAAATGTTTTAAAATAAAGACATTTTTTACACTAATAACAGTCTTTACAATGTTATATGTTACTTTATAACATGTGTAATAATGTCCTGCTAAGTGCAGTTCAGACACTGACCTAGTCTTAGAGTCTCTGTAAAACACCAAATCCACCGGAGATCCTATTTAAACCTATAGATACACATAGAGGTGGGTAGTCCAGGTCCAGAAAGTAAAAATCCACCCCGGGCTGAGTGAGTTTTGTTGGCTGAGCTGCAGCAGAGCCGCCCAGGCAGTTGGAACAAACAAAACCCCGGGGTGGATTTTTATTTTAACTAGTGTAAACAGAACTGATATAAACATCTAAACACCTACCTATCTCTACTGTACTTGGCAGGTGGTGTTTTTCCTCCATAGACTAATTCTAATCATTTGTTTCTTAGCTCTGAATTACTGGGTAAAGCATATAAACACTGATGTGTTATTCGCACAAATAACACAGGAATGAACTGCATGCTGTTCCTAGCTCTGTTAGCTCCTCCTATCTGACGAGACGGCGTGTCGCCCGGCTTCAGCTCTGCCTGTGGGCGGTCCCGAGCCGAGGTGGGCGGGGCCGTGAATACTAATTGACGGGTTGATGTATACACGGTGCTTTTACTGATCGACTCGTTTTTCTGAATATTTTCTTTTACTAGCTGCTGCAGAGAATGAGGAAGAGTTTCATCATGTGCAGCATCATAAACTACAGACAGTACCTTTGCTGATGGCGTAGTCCTGCATGTTGGTCCACAGGCTGTTAGTTGGTTCCTTGGTGGATCCCAGTGAAAGATCCACCAACACACTGAGATCAGCTCTCAGGGGGCAATCAAAAGGCTTCTGCTCCTCATTCCCACACAGCGCCACCTCCAGGAGAGAGCTGATACACGCGTCTGCATCACACACACACACACACACACACACTTTCAACATAATCATCTATAACATATTTATTATTGTATATATAAAGGTATTGCATAATAATCACAATATAACAAAAAAGCAACAAATCAAACTGTGAGTATTGTGATGTTAGAATGGTAACAGTCAATGTAATGGAAACTTTTGGGGGCAGAAATCAGGAAATACAGACACTTACTATTTAGAATTGTAGTTCTAAAAAGTTCTAAGGGGTTAAATCTGGCTCGGGCTCATAATGATGTTTTATGAGGCGGCCAGGGCGGGCTCTGATTCATCACAGCAATATTCTGTGATTAACTGCGATTAATCGCACTTGTTCTTCTTAAGACAAAAGTTTTTTTATAGTGGATATTTAACCGTAACTAAAAGAATAAATGTAAGAAATGTAAAATCCAATTCAATTTATGTTAGTGGTGTTTGAGGGGAGATAAAGCCAATGTGGAGCGCTGGAATAAAGAATGTATGATAAATTGGATAGAGGAAACTTTTTTTGATCTTAATTAACTGAATATAAAAGAGCGTTTTCACACCTGTAGTTGTGAAAGTTTCTATGATCTATGATAACTTCAGAATATAATGTAGTAATGAATTAAACTGAATCTAAAGTTAAGTAAATAAAAACTGATCTGTAGCATTAGCGTTAGCGTACCGAGCTGGGGGATGTCTGCCTCCAGGCCGTTGCTGAACAGCGGGGTTTTGAGCCAGTACGCCGTGTGCTGCTCCTCCGGCGACGGCGCCGTGCCCTGCAGCATGCCACCCAAACACCTCCCCACCAGCAGCGCCACCGTACGCTCCAGATCCACCAACCACACCCAGCACTGCGCCGTACCCGGCACACACACCGGCTCCACCAGCTCCGGGGTTCCTGCACATACACACAGCCACGAGATAAAAATATTTAGAATACAAAAAATATATACTTATTAAAAATGAAGTAGCTGAACATAAAACTAAGATTTTAAAGAAAGTACAGGTGCTGGTCAACGAATTAGAATAATTTGAAATAGTGCAATCATGAAATTCTTTGAATGCATTTTTTGTGCAGAAAGCAAATCAGGTGTTCACCGCACCTGTCCTACTCGTTAGACTAATCACAGAACTCGTTACCTGGAAAAAAATTTGCTCAGCTGAGCTTTCCAAAAGGCCCATTTAGGCCATTTAACTGTGACACTGTTGTTTTATTGAATTAGAATAAATGCTGGAATTTTTGTTTTCTGTGAAGAGTGTTCACTGTGCAGTATAAAGTCAGGGTTGAGTAGAATTTCTAAGTTGTAAAATCAATCATGGGTAAGCAGCGCGACCTCTCAACCGGAATAGTGCCTCAAATTCAAGCCCTTCGCCAACAAGGCTTGACCCAAACTAAAATTGCTGAGCAGCTCGGCATCAGCCAGTCTTCCGTCTGCAAAGCTCTCAAGAAAAACTGCAGCAAGCGCACCAACTGTTCCGGCGTCCGAAAAACTTCTGCTCGCGACAACAAGCAGCTGAGAAAGATCGCAGTCAGCAACCGGTTCAAGTCCACTTCCGAGCTCACCGACTTGTGGAACAAGCAGACCGGCGCTGACGTCTCCAGATCAACCACTTACCGTCGTCTGCGCGAACTCTGCTTCAAATCTCGCGTTCCAGCAGTAAAACCGATGCTGAACAAGAAACAAATGGAGAAACGGCTGAAGTGGGCCAAAGAACACGGCGAGTGGACTGCTGAAGACTGGCAGAAAGTGGTCTTCAGTGACGAATCACGCTTCTGCATCTCCTTCGGTGACCAAGGTCCTCGTGTCTGGCGTCGTGGTGGCGAAACCTAAAACCACGAGTGCGTGAAAAGATCCGTCAAGTTTCCCCAGAGCATTATGGTCTGGGGATGCATGTCCGCTCGAGGTGTAGGGAAACTCTGCTTCCTCAAGAAGACTGTCAATGCTGCCGTATATCAAGATGTTCTGGAAACGTTCCTGATTCCGACTGTTGAGGAACAGTTCGGCGAAGAAGACTTCATATTTCAACAGGATCTTGCACCGGCTCATGCGGCAAAGTCGACCAAAGATTGGTTCACTAAAAAACAGCTTGAAGTTTTGGCATGGCCGGCCAACTCGCCTGACCTCAATGTCATTGAAAACCTTTGGGCCATCGTCAAGCGGAAAATTCGCGACAGAAAGCCTACTACGCTGGACCAACTGAAGCAGAACATCGCCACTGCCTGGGAAGCTGTGAGTGCGGAAACTTGCAACAAGCTGGTCAAATCGATGCCGCGGAGACTTCAGGCAGTCATACAAGCCAAGGGGGCAGCCACAAAATACTGAGAAAGTGATGATTGTAATTATAATAAAAATTATTCTAATTCAATGAAACGGTTTCTCCATTATTCTAATTCAATAAAACAACAGTGTCACAGTTAAATGGCCTAAATGGGCCTTTTGGAAAGCTCAGCTGAGCAAATTTTTTTCCAGGTAACGAGTTCTGTGATTAGTCTAACGAGTAGGACAGGTGCGGTGAACACCTGATTTGATTTCTGCACAAAAAATGCATTCAAAGAATTTCATGATTGCAGTATTTCAAATTATTCTAATTCGTTGACCAGCACCTGTAAATGGTAGAAATAAAATAAAAAAGCCAAAACAGAAAATAAAATAAAATAAAGGACAAAATAAATAAAAGAATAAGATAAAAGAAAGACTAAAACTAAAAGTAACAGGTTACAGGTAAGTGTTTAAGTAAAATGATGAAGTAAAATAAATGTTGTTTCATTCTATAAAATACTGCAACATTTCTCCCAAACTCCAAATAAAAATACTCATTTTAGAGCATGATCAAGATATGAATAAATGTTTAAAAAATGATCAAGATAAGGAAAAATAAGGAAAAAAGTGCTTTACTCAAATATTGCAAAAAATATATATGTATATTATATACAGCTGTCATCAGTTCTCTGCATTCAAGCTGAGCACAAAGGGCAGAACACTATAGATACTGCAGGCTGGCAGTGCCAGTGATGATGTAGCTCCAGGCTTTATACTGTTTATGTCGATATCTGAATTATATTTTAATAGACTGAAATGAAGTAATATATGTTGATTTATCAGGTTAAACTGAGGTTACAGTGATTCTGACCGTGTAGAGGCCACTGCAGCTCCTGGTCCTCCAGCGGTACGGCGGCGGGCAGCAGGCGGTTCAGACGGTCCAGAGGAGGCAGGAGATCCAACAGGAAGCTCAGTAGCGGCCGAGCCACCCAGACAGGAAGTAGCAGCAGAGAAGTCACAATCTGACACAGCATGCTGCCGGCCGCCGACACGTAGATCACATCTACAACACACATATATATATATAAACACACATATATATATATATAAACACACATATATATATAAACATATATATATAAACACACATATATAAACACACATATATAAACACACATATAAAAGAAGGAAAGAGAGAGGAAAGAGAGAGGAAAGAGAGAGCGCCATCTACTGTACTGTACCCACCCAGAGAGAGCAAGACCAACTGTGCTCTCTCAGGGCTCCGGCAACTGATGGCAAGCTGCATGATCGGAATTCGAACCGGCGAAGTCAAGATCATAGTGGCAGAGCTTTAGACCGCTGGACCACTCGGAGCCCCAAAATTTCATTGTTGATGCATAATTAATGTATGATTAAGCGCAAGACACTTGTATAGCTTTCTCTGTGTCTCCAAAAATGTGTAAAAACACCAGATATGGTGTTAAAATCACACGTTTAGTGACTTCTGCTACTAAAAGAGTAAAAGACATGTTTACCTCGTAGTTTCTCGCGGACGCTGCCGTTTCCGGAGCTTTCTCTCAGCAGCATGGCTGAGCGGGTGAAGATATCTGTAGCGTGAGGCAACAACAACTGCAGGTGTTTATGAAGGAGAGCCACACTGCTGGAGCCCTGAGGAGAACACACACACAATCAATTAATCAATTAATATATCAATTCATCAATCAATAAACATAACACATAACGTAACGTTGCTGAACTCGGTTATCGGTTATTCTCACTGTGTTTTTCTTAAAGCTACACAGCTGTTTAGTCACCACACATCGAGTCCTCTTCACTGTATTGTGCGAGTGGTAAAGCTCTTACTTTCACTATTAAACATCATATCCCTGAATTCTAGTGTTTTGCTTATTTTTATACCATTTAATTTCATATATACCATTTTTTTCCACCACATTCCTCTGAAAGGTAATGTTTCTTCTCTGTCCTTCTACTTTTATACAATGCATTGGACAGTTCTTAACCTGATTTTAGTTTAGTAGTTTTAAGCTTCTCGTCTAATAAATGCCAATAGTTTGACTCTTCTAAAACAGATGAATATCATCGTCTCCATGACCACAGGATCACAGTGTTTTTCCACATGGTTGTTTAATAAACGAGAAGCTACTCCCTGCATCAGCTAAAGCAATTACCCATGCAGTAATATTACTTAATGGGAGGCACTTTTACTGTATTCTACTGCTGCTGTGATATCACATGCTCATATTTAGAGCTGTGCTGAGTGGGAGTGAGTACCTCTGTGACGGAGTTGATGTGGCAGTACGCCAGCAGCTGTTTCTGTAAGGAGCAGAGCAGCTCGTGAAGATGAGCCGGCTGACTGCTGTCTGAGGAAGACGTTCCCTGCAGCTGCTTATCACTGTTCTTCTCCAGCTCCCCAAACGCCTGGTCCTGTACATATACACACATATATATACACATATATATACACATATATACACACACACTCGACTTAAAGCCAGCCTGAGAAATAACTATATATAACTACATGACCAAAACTAATAACTACACAACCAGAACTAGGCTGAAACAAGACAAAAACTAATATCTAACTGACTACAACTAATAACTAAAGGACTAAAACTAGACTAGGCCAAGACTAGACTAAAATAACTAGACTAAGACTAGACCAAAACTAATAATAACTAAACAACTAAAACTAGGCTAAATCTAATAATGACTTAAACTAGACTAAAAATAATCATGACTAAATAACTAAAACTAGTCTAAAACTAATAATAACTAAATGGCTAAAACTAATTATGACTCAATAACTAAAACTAGACTAAAAATAATAATAACTAAACGACAAAATCTAATAACTGCATGACTAAAATAAGACTAATGACTAAAAATAGACTAAAAAAATAACTAAATGACTAAAAATAGACTAAAACTAATAACTAAACGACTAAAACTTATAATGACTAAAACTAGGCTAAAAAAGCAGGTGTTGATAAGAGCACTGCTCTCACCGTGTAAAAGCCCAGGTTCCTCAGCAGGGTCTTCATTAGGATCTCAGCCAGGTGAGTATCAGGGTGAGTGTCTGGGTGTGATGCGGCGGTGTGGGCGGAGTCTGAGGGCAGGGGGAGGGGCTCTGAGGCGTCGGGGGGCGAGCTGTAGCCCAGTAGTGACGCTACGTGAGTGTGATCCTGAAGACTGGTGAGAATTATATCCAGCTGCATCCTCTAAAACACACCAGTTAAAAGTGATCATTTCAGCCAATACAACACAAGTCTATTATCAATATAAACCGTATAAAAAAACATAATATACAGTTTAAAAGTTTAAAACAAGTGTTTTTTTATTAATTTAAAATGTGCTGTACTCCAGATTAATAACAAACTCATCCAAACTATGACAATGCTAACTATTTATAACTACTTGACTAAAACTAAACTAAAACTAATAACTAAATGACTAAAACTAGACCAAAACTAATAGGTAAACAACTAAAAATAAACTAAAACTAATAACTAAACAACTAAAACTAGACCAAAACTAGTAACTAAAACTAGAGCAAAACTAATAATAAGAACTAAAACTTGGCTAAAACTAATAATAATAACTAAAACTAGACTAAAACTAATCATGACTAAATTACTTAAACGAGACTAAAACTAATTATAACTGAACAACTAAAACTAGGCTAAAACTAATAACTAAATGACTAAAACTACACTAAACTAATAACTAAATGACAAATAAAACAAATAAATAAATGACTAAAACTAATAACTACACAAACAAATCTACTTTAAGAAAAAAAAGAATGAAGGTCAGTCAATGCAAAAAATAAGAATTTAAAGAAATTTGAAACCATAAAAAACTGCAGTTACCGCAAAGACCATCAAAAACATTACAAAGATGGAACAGGCACTCATTAGGAACGCCGTAGAAAAGTATGGAAGAGCAAGAATTTCCTCTGTTGTACAGAAAAAGTTTATCAGATAAGAGCACCTAAATGCTTCTTCACAGAGTATTTAGGTTTGTTTAACACTTTCAAGTTACTACATGATTCCTTATGTGTTCCTTTATAGTCTGGATGACTCTTATATGATCTGGACTGAGGACTTTTATTATGAAGTGAGACGCTCACCTGTCCTTTAGAGAGGCTCTCCCAGCGGTCGGGTCCCTGAGGGAGGAGAGCGTGAAGAAGCTCCATCCTCTCCCTCAGAGGAGGAAGCAGCATCGTCGCTCCGACCGACAGAGTCTCAATCACCGCCTTTATCACACACACACACACACACACACAGTTCTATTATCACTTTTTATTAAAATATTTTAAAGAGTTAAAGAGGAGGAAAAAATAGGATCTGTTTTGTAATAAACACTCTGCCAGTTAAAATAGTTCCATACTATGTAATACATGAAGAGCTTCGGTTACAGTGCATTACCGGCTGATAACGGTACTCATAGAATGCCTCTCAGCCAATCACATTGCAGGGTCGGATCTAACTGTGGTATAATTAAAAAAACATAAAACATTCCCTTTAAAACCCACCCCACCCCAGCACAGCACACACTCACCTCCTGAATCTCGTCCGGCACCGACGCGTCCATCAACCTAAACAGCAAGTTACGCAGCGGCCGCGCCTGCCGCCCCAGGATACTAGTGGCCACGCCCCCTGCCAGAGCCAGAGCTAGGTGATTGGACAGCAGCCTCAGGCACAGCTTCAGGAAGTTATGATGCTCTCTGCCGGAAAAAAACACAACATGTCACAAATAATCTGTACTTTTACTCACAGAATTGTCACAACGGACTCAATACTCCAACACTTTAATTAGAGTAAAACACAAAATGTGGATTCACTAATAATGCACTTTTAAATGTTAATAAATGTCAATGTTAAATTATATATTAAATAAAATTATTTAATAAAAATTCTTAATTATTAAAAAAAATATTTGTATTAATCGCCACAATACTAAAAAATGTTCTGTAATTTAAACATTGCCATTTCACAGTATGTTGGGATGGAGACAGTAATTACAGTGTAGAGTGTTCAGGCCTGTTCCTGGGGCAGTCCTGATGAGTGCCAGTTTCATCATTATAATGTTTTTGATGGGTTTTGAGGTGAATGCACTTGAGGATACTTTCAATGTTCCTGAAATTCTACTTTTCAGATTTCTTCTAAAAGTTTTTTTTTTTTTACTTAGTTGAGTTACACGTTTTATTGTTTATTAAATAATTCCATATGTTTTTCTTCATAGTTTGGATTAATTTACTAATAATCTACAATGCAGAACAATAAAAAAACATAATTTAAGGTGTGTCCAAGCTTTGACTGGTGCAGACAATAATGTAATTATGATAACAGGATATTCTTCCACAGCATAATAATAATAGTAATTATCAGGTGTTTTACAGTGTTTAAGACTTTTAGAGACTTCTAGTAACTTCTATAGTATTTTAGTGATTTTTAGAAGGTTTTTCAGTGTTTTTCAGTGTTTACGAGGCTTTTAGAGAGTTTTACAGTGTTTTAGAGAGTTGTACAGTGTTTTTGAGTGTGTTACAGAGGCTGTACAGAGTTGTAAAGTGTGATTGATGTTGGTGGGACGTACTTGGAGGAGGGGAAAGGCAGTGGTGGAACTTCGTTATTGATGCCGTCGCAGTAACGCTCCAGAAACGAGCGCAGGTGGGAGAAGGTGCTCTCCTCCAGATCCACACAGTACGGCCTGTGCCACGCCACCACCTGCCTGTGCACACACACACACACACACACACATATATGTTTAGATATTTATATAGGTGCAATAACCCATGAATGTATATGTAATATAGTAACGCTTCACTCTGCATTAGCATGTTGCTGCACAGGGACAGATAATGGTAATGCTAATAATGCTAGGCTAGTTAGCGTTATTGCTAACCTGTCTCTGGGCAGGGCGGTCCAGGCCAGGCTGTGGGAGGTGCCGGCGGAAATCTGCTGAATGGCCACTCCATCTAAACCAATCACCTTCTTGGGTTTGGTGATGGGACCAGTAGAGTTGCCTTGACCACACTGCCCCATGGAGTTGTTACCCCACGCGTAGACTTCATTATCTACAGAATAAACAATTATTATACAATTATTATACACTTCATCAACACATCACATCAAAACAAACAATGTAGTCTGAAGTCACGTATAGTGATGTGTAGTGTAGAGTTAATGGATGTGTAGTGTAGAAATAGTGGATGTGTCATGAAGATAGAGGATGTGTAATGAAGATAATGAAGGTGTATAGATAATGGCCAAGTAGTGGTGATGATGGACATGTAGTGAAGAGATAATGGACATGTAGTGGATATACTGGAAGTGTAGTTTAGAGATAATGGATGTGCAGTAGAGATACAACAGATGTGTGGTGGAGATAATGGAGATGTATTGGAGAGATAATGGACAGAAGGCGGTACTTTACCATGTGACAGTGCCAGGCAGTGACTGTCCCCTATAGAAATGTCCACGACTCTGGTGGTGGCCAGTTCCTCAATCAGCTTTGGTCTCAGAGCGGTGGCTTCAGACGACCCACAACCTAAACAGGCACCACACCCCCACGCATACACCTACACACACACACACACAGGTAAATAACTGGCGGATAACTGATAGTAATCAGGAATCTGGGATGTAGAAGTGAGGAACTCACCTGTCCGGTGGAGGTCAGGGCCAGTGAGGACTGGCTGCCGGCGGACACTTTCCTTATAAACATGCCCTGCAGAGCCTCCACCACTTTAGGCTTATAAACACGGTTAGTGTCTCCATGCCCGAGCTTACCTACACACACACACACAAACACACACACACAAATCAGAGACTTGAAAAAGTACCATATTTTTCCGATTATTAGGCACATAAAGCAACACTAGTAGGGACGCCTAAATTCCTTCTAATGAAGAAGAGCTTAAATAAACTAAACTATATTTCTAAAAAAAAAAAAACATTTTATTTTAAAGTTAATTGAGTGCTGGATGTTAATCTACACAGATTTATCTCCTGACAACTGTTTATTTGGGTGAGTAAAGCACTTCTGTTTATTAACAGTAAGATTAGATTTCCAGTATTTTTTAACCAGTTAGCAGCGCTAGCCATGCATGGTTAGCAGCGCTAGCTAGCTGTGGTTAGCAGCGCTAGCCACCCAGGGTTAGCTGTGCTAGCCAGCCACGGTTAGCAGTGCTAGCCTGCCCAAGTTAGCAGTGCTAGCCTGCCCAAGTTAGCAGTGCTAGCCTGCCACAGTTAGCAGCGCTGATCAGCCAGGGTTAGCTGTGCTAGCCAGCCACGGTTAGCAGTGCTAGCGTGCCCCGTTCTTTGCCGTTCTACCTGGATCTACACAGATTTCTCTCCTGAAAACTGTTTATTTGGGGGAGTAAAGCGCTTCTGTTTATTTACAGTAAGATTCGATTTTCAGTATTTTGTCCATTGGTGAGCGCTAGCCGTAGTTAGCAGCATAGACAGCTGCAGTTAGCAGTGCTAGCTAGGTGTGGTTAGCTGCACTAGCCAGCTGAAGTTAGCAGCGCTAGCCAACTGTGGTTATGAGTTCTACCCAGCCATGGTTAGCAGCGCTAGCTAGCTGTGACTTGAAGTTTTATCCGGATCTACACAGATTTCTTTCCTTCAAAATGACATCATGTTCAGTAGCTCCTCCATTTCCACTCGCTGTTGTGTTTTTAATGTGGATCTCTGTGGAAACCGTGGTGCGCCCAAAGTGTAATTACGGTGCGCGTCAGTGGACAAATAGCTATTTTATTAAAGGCGAGGAGACGAAACTCAGAGATGTGCGTCCGGACGGGACTAAAATTACCGGAGGAGCACGGAGTTCAGAGAAAAACAGTAGATAATTCAGCCTGTAATATTCTCAGAGGACGTCTGAGAAAAACACCTACATGATCGTTCTGGACGGGAATAAAATCACAGAGGATATAAACCCCCATAAAAGAGAAAATTACCCAGAACCCCCTTAAGGCGTACCAGATTTTTGGGAAAATTTAAGGACACAAAAATCTCATCTTATCGTTTTCCCAGCTCAAAAAATTAAACATCTGTGATTACTAACAAGGTTATTTCTATTACAGTATTGGGCCAACATAGAGTTAGGAGTCTTGCCCAGGGACTCAGCATTCAGCCACCCCAAACAGGAATTGAACCCCAGTCTCTCACACGGTGGTGTTATCCACTGCACCACACCAACCACTATAACTCAATGACTTGGGTGTGACGTTATTCCAGCACAGATATCTGATTTCAGAGGTGAACTAAACAGGGGGTCTACAGTGTCTCTAACAGGAAGTCTTTCCTCTGGAACTCACCGTTGTCTCCGCCCCCGAAGGACCACACGGTCCTGCCGTCTTTGGACAGGGCGATGGTGTGGGAACTCCCGCAGGACACTTCCCCCACGTTACTGATGTCCTTCACCAGCGTGGGAATGTTCCTGCTGTTACTGTCCCCGTGCCCTAAACACCAACACACAATTTATTATATTATATTATACACACAGCACAAACTATCAAACATTATACTGGATTTTACCAGATTAAAAGGCCCACTGTGTGACACTAGTAAGGAACAGGGGTGTAGCCATGTTTTCCTTCTAAGTTAAGCCAACGAAACTAATTATTAAAAAAAAAAAGTGTGAAAAAAAGAGTGCTGGATGTTAAGGGTCAGCGTAACGTTTATTAATTACATTTTTTGACAGTTTGAGGCTAAATGCAAAATTAGAAAATTGGATGTAAAAACTATTTTTTTTAATGTAGTGCAGTGTACAATAAATAAGTTTTCATCCATTTTTCCATTTTTGTTTTTTTTTTATCTCTGCCCCTCACAATTGGAATTCAGGAAAAAAAAATCTTTTCTTTATTTTCTGATTTTTCCATCATTTCATTTTGCAAGTTGGGTTGTAACATCAGATATGTGTTACAAGACACAAACAATGACAATTCTAAAAAATCAAGAGAATCAACTTTTCATTTTTCCTAAAATTCTGTTTGTGAAAGGCTGAAATGAAATAAAACTAAATAATGAAAAAAATGGATGAAAAAAACATTTTATTTTCTCTATACTTTTTCCAATTAAGGTTGGTATAATCAGAAAGTGTAACTGCTAAACATTGCACTGAATGTTAATCTACACAGATTTATCTCCTGAAAAACATTTATTTGGGTGAGTAAAGCGCTTCTGTTTATTTACAGTAAACTTAGCATTTACAGTATAAAAAAATGAAAATATTTAAGAAGAAATAATAAAAAATAAATACATAAATAAAAGAAATACACACTCTAAACTGACATTTGATATAGATTAATAAATATATATGTAAAAACAAAAAATGGAAAATTTAAAAAAAGTCTATAAAAAAACTGGAAGAAAAAGTAATGAATTTATGAAATATAAAATAAAGAAAAAGATAGCATTAAAAGTAATGTAAAATGATAAGAACGATAAGAGATGATAAAATAAATAATAAACTAAGAACATTTACAAAAACTAATTAGATAAATAAATAAATACAAATAAACTAAAATTAAAATAATAAAAAAGATAAACTCATAAAAAAAATTAAAAAAAACGTAATGCCTGCCTGGTAGAATTCATACACAAGTGCACTGATGATTTTTGGGAAAATTAAAGGATTTTAAGTGCACCTTACAGTGCGGAAAACACTGTAAACACCGAACAAATCATGTAAATATATAAACAAAACCACATCTAATTAGGCTTTAAATATTAAACTTTAAATATAAAGGATTTACCAAGTCTTCCAAAATCTCCTTCCCCCCAAGTGTACAGCTCCCCGTCCTCACTCACAGCCGCACTGTGCCTGTAACCTGCCGACACACACACCACCACCTGCAGAGACACACACACACACACACACACACACATGTAAAGTAAAGAAAAAATTGCTTTAAGAAGAAATGAAGGTCAGTCGATATGAAAACAAGAATTTCAAGAACTTTGAAAGTTTCCTCAAGTGCAGTCACAATAAAAGACCATCAAAAACATTATAATGAGGGAACTGGCACTCATCAGGACTTATCAGTATGTAAATGGCAGGTTTCTCTGTACCTGTGCAGGTGGAGCTGCAGGTGAGTACCTGTACTAAAGGGGACGTACCTTCCCCTGAAGGGGTCCCTGGATGAGTTTGGGGTATTTCTGGGTGGAGCTGTTCCCGTGTCCCAGTTTACCGTAGTCTCCGTCCCCCCAGCTGAACACCTCCCCCTCGCTGGTGAAGGCCAGCGTGTGCCCGTCCGAGCCCTTAGAGGACGACACCTTCTTTATGGCGCGGTGCGGCTCGAACGTCAGCTTCTTCAGAGTGGACTGATTATTAGAATCACCCAGACCCAGCCGGCCATAACTGCCCTTCCCACACGCCCTCACCGAGCCGTCCGACGAGATCACAAACGTGCAGTACTGACCCGCCTCGATCTGACAGAGAGAGAGACACACCATACAAAATACATTATACACACACACACACACACACCATACACACACACCATACACACACACCCACCATACACACACACCATACAAAATACATTATACACACACACACACACCATACACACACACCATACACACACACCCACCATACACACACACCATACAAAATACATTATACACACACACACACACCATACAAAATACATTATACACACACACCCACCATACACACACACCATACACACACACCCACCATACACACACACCATACAGAATACATTATACACACACACACACACCATACAAAATACATTATACACACACACACACACACACACCATACACACACACCATACAGAATACATTATACACACACACACACACCATACAAAATACATTATACACACACACACACACACACACCATACACACACACCATACACACACACCATACACACACACACCATACAGAATACATTATACACACACACCATACACACACACCATACAGAATACGTTATACACACACACCATACACACACACCATACACAATACATTATACACACACACACACACACACACCATACACACACACCATACACACACACCATACACAATACATTATACACACACACACACACACACCATACACACACACCATACACAATACATTATACACACACACACACACACACCATACACACACACCATACACACACACCATACACAATACATTATACACACACACACACACACCATACACACACACCATACACACACACCATACACACACACCATACAGAATACATTATACACACACACACACACACACCATACAGAATACATTATATACACACACACACACACCATACACACACACCATACACACACACCATACACACACACCATACACACACACCATACAGAATACATTATACACACACACACACACACACCATACAGAATACATTATATACACACACACACACACCATACACACACACCATACACACACACCATACACACACACCATACACACACACCATACACACACACCATACACACACACCATACACAATACATTATACACACACACACACACACACCATACACACACACCATACACACACACCATACACACACACCATACACACACACCATACACACACACACACACACCATACACACACACCATACACACACACCATACACACACACCATACACACACACCATACACACACACCATACACACACACCATACACACACACCATACACACACACCATACACAATACATTATACACACACACACACACACACCATACACACACACCATACAGAATACATTATACACACACACACACACACACCATACACACACACCATACACACACACCATACACAATACATTATACACACACACACACACACACACCATACACACACACCATACACACACACCATACAGAATACATTATACACACACACACACACACCATACACACACACCATACAGAATACATTATACACACACACCATACACACACACCATACACACACACACACACACCATACACACACACCATACACACACACCATACACACACACCATACACACACACCATACACACACACCATACACAATACATTATACACACACACACACACACACCATACACACACACCATACACAATACATTATACACACACACACACCATACACACACACCATACACAATACATTATACACACACACACACACACACCATACACACACACCATACACACACACCATACAAAATACATTATACACACACACACACACACACACCATACACACACACCATACACACACACCATACACACACACCATACACAATACATTATACACACACACACACACACACACACACCATACACACACACCATACACACACACCATACACACACACACACACACACACACACACACACACACCATACACACACACACACACACACCATACACACACACCATACACACACACCATACACAATACATTATACACACACACACACACACACACACACACACACACACACACACACACACACCATACACACACACACACACACCATACACACACACCATACACACACACCATACAGAATACATTATACACACACACACACACACACCATACACACACACCATACACACACACACACACACACACCATACACACACACCATACACACACACCATACACACACACCATACACACACACACACACACACACACACACACACACACACACACCATACACACACACCATACACACACACCATACACACACACACACACACACACACCATACACACACCATACACACACACACACACACCATACACACACACCATACACACACACCATACAAAATACATTATACACACACACACACACACACACACCATACACACACACCATACACACACACCATACACACACACCATACACACACACACACACACACACACACACACACACACACACACACACACACACCATACACACACACACACACACCATACACACACACCATACACACACACCATACACACACACCATACAGAATACATTATACACACACACACACCATACACACACACCATACACACACACCATACACAATACATTATACACACACACACACACCATACACACACACCATACACACACACACACACACCATACACACACACCATACACACACACCATACACACACACCATACACAATACATTATACACACACACACACACACACCATACACACACACCATACACAATACATTATACACACACACACACCATACACACACACCATACACACACACCATACACAATACATTATACACACACACACACACACACACCATACACACACACCATACACACACACCATACACACACACCATACAAAATACATTATACACACACACACACACACACACCATACACACACACCATACACAATACATTATACACACACACACACACACACACACACCATACACACACACCATACACACACACCATACACACACACACACACACACACACACACCATACACACACACACACACACACCATACACACACACCATACACACACACCATACACACACACCATACAGAATACATTATACACACACACACACACACACCATACACACACACCATACACACACACACACACACACACACACACACACACACACCATACACACACACCATACACACACACCATACACACACACCATACACACACACACACACACACACACACACACACCATACACACACACCATACACACACACCATACACACACACCATACACACACACACACACACACACACACACACACACCATACACACACACCATACACACACACCATACACACACACACACACACACACACACACACACACACCATACACACACACCATACAAAATACATTATACACACACACACACACACACACACACACCATACACACACACCATACACACACACACACACACACACACACACACACACACACACACACACACACACCATACACACACACCATACACACACACCATACACACACACCATACAGAATACATTATACACACACACACACACACACCATACAGAATACATTATACACACACACACACACACCATACACACACAGCATACACACACAGCATACACACACACCATACACACACACCATACACACACACCATACAGAATACATTATACACACACACACACACACACACACACCATACACACACAGCATACATTATATACACACACCATACAGAATACATTACACACACACCATACACACACACAATACATTATATACACACACAACATACACACACACACACACCATACACACACACCATACAGAATACATTATACACACAGAATACACATTAACACCAATCACCAAGACTAATGGACCAATAAAACACAACTAATGGACTAAAGGAGACATATAACTTCAGTCACTATAAAAAAGGGAAATCTGACAGATAGGCAGCTGGACAAGATACAGTAGACAGCTAAGTAGATTAACAATTAGAGAGCTAGATAAGATAGACAGACAATTAACAAATAGACAGACAGACAGCTAGACAAAATAGACAGCTAGACTGATCAACAGATAGCTACACATTACCACTAATCACCACTAACGCACCCATAAAACAGCTAACGAACTAAAGGACAAATATAACGCCACTATTTGGGGTGTACATCTGACAGATAGACGAGATAGACAGCTAAAGAAGATAGACAAGATAGACAGCCAGATAGTTTAGCAGTTAGAGAGCTAGATAAGCTAGACAGACAGATTAACAGATAGAAAAATTGACAGCTAGAAAAGATAGACAGCCAGATAGCTAGACAGCTAGACATGATACCTAGACAGATAGCTAGAAAGCTACACATGTTAGACAACCAGACAGCTAGATAGATTAACAGACAGATAAACAAGAGACAGCTAGACAGATTAACAGATAGACAAGCTATTTAGATAGCTAGACAGCTAAACAAGATACAGCTAGACAAAATAGACAGCTAGACAGATTAACAGACAGACAGCTAGATGAGATAGACAGCTAGACAAGACATTTAGACAGATTAACAGATAGACAGCTAGACAAGAAAGACAGCTAGACGATTTAGATAAGATAGACAGAGACAGCTAGACAAAGCTAGATAACACTAAATTAAACAGGTAGAAAAGATAGAGAGAGCTAGACAGCTAGAGAGATAGCCAATCAGATAGACAGCTAGCTAAACAGACAGTTTAATAAGATAGCTAGACAAGATAGACAGCATGACAAATCACACAAGATGGACAGCTAGACAAGAAACAGCTAAAGAAGATACAGTGAGACAGACAGCAAGATGTTTAGACAAGATTAGACAGCTAGACAGATGGCTAGACAACTAGCGAGACAGACAGCTAGACAAAACCAACAGTTAGACAGCTAGACAGATTAACAAATAGACAGCTAGATTAATTAACTGATAATAAAAATCACACTACACTGCATTACATAAAATCTAATTTTAGAAAAAAAAATTCTTTTATAGCACAAAAACCCATCTGGGTATGAGAACAGTGATAACAGGACTAAACTGAAACACCAATACATCAATAATTGCTGGTGTTTGATTTTTTAGGAGTATTTTATCCTCTTCAGTAACACAGATGCTGTGAAGTATTGTCAGTGATTAAGAGTGATGTAATCGTGAGATGCTCTGTGATTGGACGGGCTGTGCCGGCAGGCGCCGTGTGGATGATGCTCACCGTCTGGGCGTCGCTGAAGCTGGGAGCCAGTTTGGGCTGGAGGATCTTCTCCTGCGTTCCCTCCACCAGCTGGTGACTGCTGTTACTGCCCCACACGTACACCTCACACGTCTCCGACACCATCGCTGCCTCGCCCGTCTGAATACTGTCCGGACTCGCACACGTCCTCGAGTAATCCGACGCCATGCGGCACACCTATAACACCAACCACCATACATGAAAAGAGAAGTGATCAGTGATCAGATTATGAAGGAACACATAATGAATCATGTAGTAACTAAAAAACTGTGTTAAACAAACCAAAATACTCTGTGAAGTATTTAGATACTCTTATCTGGGGAGCTGTATAACTTGTGGTTTCTGAGGCTGGAAACTCTGATTAATTTATCCTGCACAACAGAGGAAACTCTTACTCTTCCTTTACTTTCCTGGGATGGTCCTGATGAGTGCCAGTTCATTATCATCATCATTATAATGTTTTTGATGGTCTTTAGTTTTTTTAGTTGAGTAGTTGTTTCTTCTCATAATCTGGATTAGAACATTACTGAAATATTCACTATTCACTGTATACCTGTAACTCTACCTCTTCACTACTTTACTTTAACTGATGCTCTCAAACACTTTATTAAGAGACAAGAAATTCAAGTAATTAACTCTTAAATATAAAACATATTCTGGTTTGTTTAAGACTTTTTTGTTTATTAAATAATTCCATATGTTTTTCTTCATAGTTTGGATGAGTTTAGTAATAATCTACAATACAGGACATTTTAAAATAATAAAAAAAAAACCTGAATTTAAGGTGTGTCCAAACTGTACATCACCAGCACATTAAAAACTGTTCACACAGAGTGTGGGGTAAATTTTACCTCCTCGAACAGACAGAGCGCAGCTTCATACAGCGAGCACAGTC
This sequence comes from Astyanax mexicanus, assembly GCF_023375975.1. Lineage (NCBI taxonomy): Eukaryota > Metazoa > Chordata > Actinopteri > Characiformes > Acestrorhamphidae > Astyanax > Astyanax mexicanus. The sequence continues at coordinate 109,647 of NW_026040053.1, forward strand.
CATCCGGCGTCCGGCTCGGCTCCCGCCACTGACTCCGGTCTGCAGAGGAACCCTGTACAACACAGAAACAACATTTATACACGAGTCTGAACAACCAAATCAGATCTAAAACAAAACCAGACCTATACTCTACATTGTTTACATAACTTATATATAACACATTTATATAATACAAGATTAAATAAATAATAATAGCTGCTCTGTGGCTTGGTTTTAACAAAAGTATCAACGTTTAATGCCATGCGGCTATGGAAAAAACCAAGAGGCCACTTAAAAATGTTGAGTTTCTTTAATTTTACCAAATTGAAAATCTCTGGAATATAATCAAGAGGAAGATGGATGATCACAAGCCATCAAACCACCAAACTGAACTGCTTGAATTTTTACACCAGGAGTAAAGCAGCATAAAGTTATCCAAAAGCAGTGTGTAAGACTGGTGGAGGAGAACATGATGCCAAGATGCATGAAAAAAAAAAACTGTGATTAAAAACCAACCAGGGTTATTCCACCAAATATTGATTACTGAATTATTTTCTAGCATTATTTGAGGTCTGAAAGCTCTGCATCTTTTTTGTTATTACAGCCTAAGTAAACAAAACTTTAATTCTTAAAAAAACATTTTCAGATGAGTGCTGGATGTTAATCTACACAGACTCCTCTCCTGTTTATTTGGGTGAGTAAAGCGCTTCTGTTTATTTACTGTAAGCTTAGATTTCCAATATTTTGTCTAAGGTTGAGTTTACAGTAAAGTCTCTCCAGGACTAAGGCTGGGTGCAGCAGCATTGGCATTAGCCACTAACCACAGGACTAGCGGGATGTAAATGCTGTGGGTTTTCCACGAATTTTGATTTTACACAGTAAACACGCAGCTACAGTCCGATATACCCACCTTTGAATGGTGAAAGAGCTAGTGCTGTTGTTTGCGGCTAATGCTAATGCTGCTGCACCTAGCCTTAGTGCTGGAGAACTAAACTGAAACTCCTGTATAACTCTGTACTTCAGTGGAGTGTCTTTACTGCTCCTTACTACCTGACTGATAGAATTCATACAAATTAAAGTTTTTTAAGGGTGCATTATAGTGCAAAAAATACATAATAAAATGGCACTAATATTGCATACGATACGAGATAAGATATAATGAAGAGATTACGTACCAATGAGCGTCTCATCTGCATCAGGATGTTCATAAAGCAGTCGTATCCCATCAGGCCCTCCTGGTTCTGTACGGTCTGGCTGGGCTCCAGGCTGCTGACCCCCGCCGAGGCGGCCAGCGCCATCTCCACCCACTCCAGCAGGTACCGCAGCGACCCCCGCTGAGCCGCCAGCCCCAAGAGCAGCTCGCACGCCAGCCGTCGGCCCACCACGTCCGCCCCCGAGTGCCGCATGGTCACGCCCTTCAGGAAGGTGGTGACCTGCGCCAGGCAGTCCAGGCCCATGGGAGGGATCTTGCTTTCGTTGGCGAGCGACAGCGGCGGCAGGGAGCCCACCACCTCGATGGCGGTGGTGATGACGTCGTTGCAGAGGTTCATGCCGGGTCCGGCGGGCGGCAGCGTCCAGCTCTGGCGCAGCAGGGCGAACAGCAGGCTGAGGCCCGTCCTCACGCCCATCTCGATCAGGGCGTCGGTGCTGGAGCGCGGCCGCTCGCTGACCGCCTGCAGCTCCGCCGAGCCCAGCGTGCTCTCAGGCGAGTGCTGCTGCTGCTTCACCTTGCCCTTGTCGTGGTACTTGTTGGACAGGGCGTAGAAGACGCGCTGCAGGACCAGGAGACGCTTACGCAGGGCGGCGGCGAACGGCGAGTCCGAGCACACGGTCTTGGCGAGCGCCAGCTGACTGGCCAGCAGGGCGTCCAGGTAGTGCTCCTGCTCGTCGCTGGACAGACATTCTCGCTCGAAGTCCGGCAGCTGAGGGCCCTTCAGGCACAGCACCTGCTGGGGCAGCAGCACCACCTCCTTATTGGCCAGGAGCTTGGCGTAGAGCAGGGCCACGCCCTCGCGGGTGGAGATGGACTCGCTGTCCTCGGAGATCCACGAGCTGTTCAGGTGCTCCAGCCATTTCAGCTTGACCGGCGGGATCATCGCGGCCATGCTGCCGCCTCACACACACCCAGACACACCTGCCAAAACAATAAGTCAAGTCATATAGTTTTATTATCATCAATATGTATGCCTATACCCTGTGTTTATTTTAAATAAACTGTAACAGAGTCTGCCTCTTCTTTTCTTAAACTGTCACTTCTAAATGTAAAAGTGTTTCAAATATTTGATGTTTCAGCCATTGGACTAAAAGTGAGTTCAATTATAGTTCACATTTTGACAGATGACTTTGATTTAGTTTTATTCTTAGTCTATTTTTAGTCTTTTATTCTTTTTACTTTTATTCTAGTTTTAATTAGACTAATTAATTTTAGTCAAACAAAAAATGTGTATTTTATACTTTTTTTTGTATATTTTAGATTTGTGTTGTTGTTTTAACTGGATTGTTTACTGCATTATGCTAACATTAAAATGTTTTACAGCAATTGACCTGTGAAGATGGTGGGACAAATAAACTGTATTAGTGTATCATCTTAATTTAGTCTGCTGTTAAGTCAGTAAATTCATTTTATTGTGAAATCTGGAAAATTAGTCCAAACTTTTTTTTTGGTCACTTCTTTGACATTTTTAAGACCATTGGGAGATGAATATATGGATTTGTTATTTAAATAACTAGCTAAATAAATGTAAAAACTTTACTTTTTAAGAATCCATGGACTATTGCCAACCCCTATAGTCTGCTTATCTTCATTCCTTTTTGTTTAAATGTTGTTTTTATAATTAAAAGAGAACTGCTTTTTGTTCAAGCAAACCTCTGCTATTTCGGGGGAAGTTATCTGGGGATATCTGTAGAAGTGGTTAATCAATAGCAATTTGTTTGTCTGCTAAAAACATGCCCTGTTCAACCGTGACTCTGTGCCCAGTGTCCTCTCTCTTATTTGCATTAATTTCAGCTATATTGTAGCTAAAGTTATCTATTATTATATATCTATTATTAGATATCTATAATTACTATATTACTAGTAGAAATTATAATTCCTGACATCTCCACTGTAATTCTGACTAGAACACACCTCCAAACTTCATGTAGCTTCAGAGTTCATCACTCACTACACACCTCCAAACTCCATGTAGCTTCAGAGTTCATCACTCACTACACACCTCCAAACTTCATGTAGCTTCAGAGTTCATCACTCACTACACACCTCCAAACTCCATGTAGCTTCAGAGTTCATCACTACACACCTCCAAACTCCATGTAGCTTCAGAGTTCATCACTACACACCTCCAAACTCCATGTAGCTTCAGAGTTCATCACTACACACCTCCAAACTTCATGTAGCTTCAGAGTTCATCACTACACACCTCCAAACTTCATGTAGCTTCAGAGTTCATCACTCACTACACACCTCCAAACTTCATGTAGCTTCAGAGTTCATCACTACACACCTCCAAACTTCATGTAGCTTCAGAGTTCATCACTACACACCTCCAAACTTCATGTAGCTTCAGAGTTCATCACTACACACCTCCAAACTTCATGTAGCTTCAGAGTTCATCACTACACACCTCCAAACTTCATGTAGCTTCAGAGTTCATCACTACACACCTCCAAACTTCATGTAGCTTCAGAGTTCATCACTACACACCTCCAAACTTCATGTAGCTTCAGAGTTCATCACTCACTACACACCTCCAAACTTCATGTAGCTTCAGAATCCATCACTACACACCTCCAAACTTCATGTAGCTTCAGAGTTCATCACTACACACCTCCAAACTTCATGTAGCTTCAGAGTTCATCACTACACACCTCCAAACTTCATGTAGCTTCAGAGTTCATCACTCACTACACACCTCCAAACTTCATGTAGCTTCAGAGTTCATCACTACACACCTCCAAACTTCATGTAGCTTCAGAGTTCATCACTACACACCTCCAAACTTCATGTAGCTTCAGAGTTCATCACTCACTACACACCTCCAAACTTCATGTAGCTTCAGAGTTCATCACTACACACCTCCAAACTTCATGTAGCTTCAGAGTTCATCACTACACACCTCCAAACTTCATGTAGCTTCAGAGTTCATCACTACACACCTCCAAACTTCATGTAGCTTCAGAGTTCATCAACAACAGTAAAGCGTAGAGAGACTCATGGAATGAGAGTTTACGTGATCAAGCAGCTCAAATCCATTCAACTTCAAATCATCAAACACAGCAACACAGAGCGTTGGATACGCGGTGGAAAGCACACCACAACCAGACTCTACCTGACTATTCCACATAAACACACTCCTAAAACTTGTGGAAAGCCTTCCCAGAAGAGTACAAGCTGTTCTAGCTTTAAACGGTGTAAAGGGCTTACAAAAGGGAATTATTTTAGCAATTAAGCTTATTTTATATCTTATTGCTTGATGTTGGTTATACAATTATACAAGCATTTTACTCCAACTGTACTACACCTGTACTGAGTATGACCACATTCATGACAAATTAATGTGTGACAACAACTTATTAAAGCAATGCAACAAGTTCATAATGCAGGGAAATTACTTATTAAAGTGCAGGAACTAGATACTAATGTATGGCCATGATGGGCATTGGAACAAGATCCTTATGGGTGGCAATGATGTTTTTAAAGCGTGGGAACAAAATCCTAAAGCATGCCCATGACTTATTAAAGCATGGGATTGAGATAACCATACAAACTGGCCATATAAACTGTCTTCATGACTTAATCTTAATCGTGTTCCCATGCTTTATTAAGTCGTGGTCATGCATTATTTATTTATTTTTCCACATTGTTCACAAAGTGTCTTTGTAGTAGAGTTCATACTAGGGGTGGGCAATATTATATTGTATACAATATATCGTGACAGAAATATCGTGATATTAAAAATCCATATCGTGATAATAGGGCTGTTCTGTCTTAAAAGTAGTCTATTATTTACTGTGAAGCTTTAGGTGTATTTATTGTATAATTGTTTTAGTTTGCAGTTTATATGCATGCACTAAATATTCTGCATTATTATTTGCCGCATTATATTATTTTATGCTATATTATTTATTTTGCCACATTATGTTTATTCTGTTGTACTATTATACTATATTCCTGAAATTAATTTATTATTTTTCTGTTTTCCTATATCGCCAAGTATATCGTTATCGCAAAAATACCCTGAAATATCGTGATATTATTTTAGAGCCATATCGCCCACCCCTAGTTCATACTAGTGTAAACTGTTTTACAGAGAATTTTGAATTCTGAAATTTGAATTTTTAGACTTTTACAGGTAAAAACTGAGCTGTTAGAAAAAAAGTGAAGTAATTTAGGTGCCTCACTGAAATAATTTAACGCCAAATATGATAAAATATTAAAAATATAGCTATTAAAGAGTTAAAAAGCCAAATAATATCCTTCATGCTTAATCATCCAGCTTGTTTGTTAGCTACGTTAGCTTGCCTTAGCTCAGCTTAGCTTAGCTAGCTAGCTAAAGATGGCTAGTTTAACTGCATACAAAGTGCATCTTTTGAATTGTGGATTAATGCTGGATAATTGAAGATACAAATAACGCAAATAATCAGTACATATCGCTGACAAATACGTTAAGTTAGCGTTTAGTTCGTTATTATGGTTTTAGCTTAAGCTAAAGCTAAAGCTAGAGGCTAGCTAACAAATAGCGTAGATAACTTAACAGTTACCCGTTGTAAAAGAGTTAGCTTAGCTTACCTTAGCTAGTTAGCTTAGCTTAAGCTAAGTAAGCTTTATCTAAGCTTATATTATTATCTTATATTATATTAACCCGCGCTAAATTATTAGATTAATCTAGATTAATTCTGTTAGTAAGTAGATAGCTAACTTTTTTAAATTGTGTATAAATTGTTGCTAAGTATATAGATACTAAATGTTATCTTAGCTTAGCTTATCCTAGCTACGAAATCCAATACAAAACGCCATTAGGAAGCTAACGTTAGCGTTAGCCAGCTAACCCAGCTAGTCAGTTGCTAGACAGCTGGCAAATGCTGGAAAATCCACATCCTGACTTTATGGATCCGCTCCGGGATTTAGTTCCACCTGCCAGGGCGGCTCTGCTGCAGCACAGCTGCAGCATAGCCGCCCAGGCAGGTGGAACAAAATCCATGGGCGGATTTTCAGTTCCCCGGACCTGGATCCTTCAAATCCAGCTATAGAAAAGCCTCACAACAGCCGCCCAGTACAATTACAATCCAGTTTATTGCAATTTTAGCACTCATAATTAATAAACCGTGATTTCCCCAGCACAGCAAAGACTTTAAACCTTCTAAATCCGGTCTAATCGATCAGAAAATCGATCTAATTCAGCATATTAAGACAAAGTGTAAGAGAAAGTGTGTGCAGACAGATAGCTAGGTTAGTTGGTTGGCTTACCCAGAACTGTCACAGGCCTCTTCTGTGCAGAAAACAGATCAAACAAGGAATTCATTATTGTTATTATTGTTATCAATCAATGCAGCACGTGCGTGCGCGTGCCGCCGATACAAGGCAATCAATTAATCGATAATAAATCGCCTCTGCTGGAGTAGAGAAGCTGTAGAAGCTGGTGGAGCTACTCGGGTAGAGCAGTGTTCTCCACAGACTGACAGACTGAACTCCGCTCCTCCCTCCTACCCCTAACCGAGCCCCAGCCCCAGAGAGAGTGTGTGTGTGTGTGTGTGTGTGTGTGTGTGTGTGTGTGTGTGTGCGTGCGTGCGTGTGTGCGTGTGTGTGTGTGTGTGTGTGTGTATGTGTGTGTGTGTGTGTGTCAGGCGTACAAAGCTAGCAAAGAACATTGAATAAATGCTTATGTATTTTTTTCTTAATTATAGAAATCATAATAATCTGTATTGTTATTATTATTATTTGTTATTATTTACATTACATGCTATTCAATTTAAATCCAGACAGGATTATTTTCTCAGGGGGTTCTGGGGTAATTTTCTCTTTTATGCGGTTTTTATCCTCTGTGATTTTATTCCCGTCCAGAACGATCATGTATGTGTTTTTCTCAGACGTCCTCTGTGAAAATTATAGGCTGAATTATCTACTGTTTTTCTCTGAACTCCGTGCTCCTCCGGTAATTTTAGTCCCGTCCGGATGCACATCTCTGAGTTTCGTCTTCTCGCCTTTAATAAAATAAACATTAATTACGATAAACAGTAGATAATTCAGCCTGTAATTTTCTCAGAGTACTTCTGAGAAAAACATGCACATGGTCGTTCCGGACAGGAATAAAACCACAGAGGACCCCCATAAAAGAGAAATTTACCCCAGAACCCCCTGAGAAAATAATCCTGTCCAGATAGAGCTTATTACAAGCTACACACATAAGACCAGTGGCGCAAAAAGGGGGTATGCAGCCTATGCGATGCATAGGGCCGCTGCACTAGAGGGGGCGCCAAATCCAAGCACCAAATAAATTTGCAGAGCGCGGTGGGAAAGTAATGACAGGACGCTGACGATTTTAAAACGCATCAACCAGAACAAGCTAAAAAAATTATATTTAAATTAAAAAAAATTAAACTGATTAAATTTACCCGGTGAAGTCTGTTTTGGTGTCAAAATTTAGGCTGTACTTCTGATTTAAACACACTGTTTTGGTTCTGTAATATTTGTAGCTTTATTTAGGATTTTATTTATATAAAGAATTATGACTTTTTATATAGTGCAGAATAGTTTTATGTGTTGTTTTTTCTAATTAAGGCTACAACTGTGTTGTTTGTTTCTGGAATTATGGCAAAGTAAGGAAGTCAGAACAAGCAGGAAAGAGAGTCTGATATCCGACTGGTGGGAAATTGGGATATCCGAGTTCCGACAGAGCGCAGAGTCAGTGTGTGTGTGTGTGTGTGTGTGTGTGTGTGAGAGAGAGAGAGTGTGTGTGTGTGTGTGTGTGTGAGAGTGTGTGTGTGTGTGTGTTTGATAGTGTGTATGTGAGAGAGTGTATTACAGGACTTACAGTATAGAGCTGCTTATCACACAACCCTGATAACAGAAGGAATATAGGTCAAAGGTCACCCTTTTTTTTTTATCTATTAGGGGCCGGTGGTCAGTCCTGTATTTACTGCAGCCGGACAGACAGACAGATAGAAAGAAAGAAAGAAAGACAGACACGCAGACAGTGGGACAAACAGACAGATATACAAGCAGAAGGACAGACAGAGTGACAGAAAAAAAGACAGACACACAGACACACAGACGGACAAACAGAAAGACAGACAGACAGAAGGATAGACAGACAAAAGGACAGACTGATGAGGGAAAGGAAGAGAGACAGATAGAGGGCCAGACAGGCAGAAGGACAGACAGACACAAGGACAGACAGAGAGATAGACAGACAGAAGGACAGACAGACAAATAGACAGATGACAGAGAGAATAGAAGAACAGACAGACATGAGGACAGACAGAGAGATAGACAGAGAGAAGCACAGACAGACAGATAGACAAGCAGAAGGAGAGACAGACACACACAGACAGAGTGACACACAGACAAACAGGCAGACAGAAGGACAGACAGACAAAAGGACAGAGAGAGACCAAAGCAGACACACAGGTCAGACAGACAAGTCCAGAGGACAGACAGTGTTTCCTGTACACACTCTGCTGTACGAACTATAGTGAATAGGAGTGTAAACAGCAGTGTGATTATCTTCACTCTGCACACACACACAGGAGTGCCACAAGAACTGTATCAGTAACACACACACACTCACTCTCTCACACACACACACACACACACACACAGGAGTGCCACAAGAACTGTATCAGTAACACACACACTCTCTCTCTCTCACACACACACACACACACACACACACACACAGGAGTGCCACAAGAACTGTATCAGTAACACACACACACTCACTCTCTCTCACACACACACACACACACACACACAGGAGTGCCACAAGAACTGTATCAGTAACACACACTCTCTCTCACACACACACACACACACACACACACACTCTCTCTCTCTCTCTCACAAAAACACACACACACACACACTCTCTCTCTCTCTCTCTCACACACACACACACACACACACACACTCTCTCTCTCTCTCTCTCACACACACACACACACACACACACACAGGAGTGCCACAAGAACTGTATCAGTAACACACACACACTCACTCTCTCACACACACACACACGCACACACACACACACACGCACACAGGAGTGCCACAAGAACTGTATCAGTAACACACACACACTCACTCTCTCTCTCTCACACACACACACACACACACACACACACACACACACACAGGAGTGCCACAAGAACTGTATCAGTAACACACACTCTCTCTCTCACACACACACACACACACACACACACACTCTCTCTCTCTCTCTCTCTCACAAAAACACACACACACACACACTCTCTCTCTCTCTCTCTCACACACACACACACGCACACACACACACTCTCTCTCTCTCTCTCTCTCTCTCTCTCACACACACACACACACACACAGGAGTGCCACAAGAACTGTATCAGTAACACACACTCTCTCTCTCACACACACACACACACACACACACACACACACTCTCTCTCTCTCTCTCTCTCTCTCTCTCTCTCTCACACACACACACACACACACACACACACACACACATATTTCATAATGTACGGCCAAATAGAAAAGTCCCAAAATGACTTTATAAGGAATAAATTTTTAAATAATTAATTTTTTTCACTTTGTTTCATCCTCCGTATCCTAGTTTACCCTCCCGGAGGTACCAGGTTCTGCAGTGACAGTAGAGTGGGTGGCATGCAGTACCCTGCTGTCTGTGTGTGTGTGTGTGTGTGTGTGTGAGTGTGTGTGTTACACATGGTGCGTCACGTTTGCCAGGGTCAGCAGTCAGTCACCCGCAGGTTATTGTACCCACAGTTACCCAACATCAGCCTGGGGTTACTGAGCTCTGCTGCCCTCTACTGCCTCCTGCTGCCTTTTACTGCCTCCTTGCTGCCCTCTAGTGCCCCGTGCTGCCTTCTGCTACCCTCTAGTGCCCCTTCTGCCTTCTAGTGCCCCCTGCTGTCCTGTACTGCCTTCTACTGCCTTCAGCTATCCCCTGCTGCCCTCTACTGCCTTCTACTGCCTCCTGCTGCCTTCTGCTGTCCCCTGCTGCCTTCTAGCGAGACTCCAGTTATGCTAATACTGGACTCTTATTAGCTATTTTGAGGTCAGTAAAACAAGAGTTCACTTATTTTTTACACCAGAACTATAATATTTTATGGCTGATTGTATCATTTATTTATTCAGATTATATTTTTCAATACCTTGGATAAAGATCAAATCACATTTAGACAAAAAAAGAATAAAATTCCAGAAAATTAAAAAGATGAAAACATCTGTAAAAACATAACATTTACAAAACATAACATAACAAAAACATTTCAATCAAATTATAATAATATCTTTAATCATAATAATAATAAAATATCAGTTTTCTGCTCATTAACACAAACATATTATCAAGTATTATCAACTGATATTTTAACATGTTCTACATCTGTTAAAGAGCTACATAACTCTTATTAAAAGTGATAATGGTTCAAATATATTTAAATCATAAATATAAAGTTTCAAATAGTTTCATATCGTTTCATTCTACCAGTTTACCTACATAAATATGTAAATACATTCCCAACAGTTTCAGTTATTGATTATAAATAAATTCTTACAAGCACATTTCTTTTTCTAATAAATCTATAACCGTAAACGCATTCAAAACACACTGAATTTCCTATGAAATTTCTTAAAACAAAGAAGCACCAGTATCAAATACATCAATTAATACAGTCAACAATATTAGTAATATATATAAAACACTATGTTATATTTTAGATTTGTACACACTAAAAACTGCTGGGTTATTTTAACTACTCATCTGCTGGGTTATGAAATGTCTAACCCATTATGAGTTATTTCTATGGGAACTGGGTTATTTTTGGGGGGATTTGGGTTGTTTTTGTGCAACTCATGTGCTGGGTCAAAATTTCGCAAAGTTCTTCAACCCAACATGCATCAGTTGACCCAGCAGCTGGGTTGTTTGTGCTTCGACTGTCATCACGTTTACAGGACGTGCTCCTCCTCCACCATTTCGCGCCCAGACAGGCTCCATGCTCCTTCAGCAGCTCGCAGGTGCTCGAGAGAGACTGATCATCTTTGTGGTAAATATTTAATTCACGGTGTCTGTGTTGTGTTATAGCTAGTGTAAGGACCCTAATTCCCACTTTATCATTAACTATCAGCTTTATTTCACTGTAACTAAACGAATTAGGGGGAATACTGCTAACTGATTTGCTAGCCAGCAGGCTAATTTGCTAGCTTAGCTTAGCTTTTTCGTGTAGGTCTTTGCAAACATTTTTACAACATAGCTAGCGATTCTAAAATACTTTTTTTATGACAGGATTTTTTTGTGAGAATAAAGTTTAAGTGTTCGTCTAATGTGTGTGTGTGTGTGTGTGTGTGGGGGGGGGGGGTGCAGAGAGAGACAGGAAGCAAGCAGAGGGCAAGGCTGGGAGCAAAATGGTACAGCTCCTCTCAAAATCAAATGCACTGAAGAGGGCTGCTAAAGACTCTCCCAGCTTAAGTTTCTGGAGGATGAAATTGCCACCCAAAGTGCACAGCTTAGAAGCATGTAAAATAATGGATGTATATATGTTTGTTTCATTGACAGTAAATGTAAATTGACTGCAATCTGGCTTTATTTCTTTTTTAATAATTTGTGAAGGACATTTCTGTTCTGAAGGCTTAAGTTTAACTATTCTGTTACTATGCAATAGAAGGTAGAGTACTCATGTTTAGAATTTTGAATTTGAGATGCTCTGAATCCTTTCCAATTTATAAACCTAACTATTCTTTATTTTAAATGGTCCTTTCTCACACTCACTTACTCTTTTGCATTCTTTCTATCTTTTTTAGCCTGGAACAAATATGGTGGAGCACCTCCATGAGGCCATGGCATCCAGACCTTACCCATGTCCTGACACCGGGAAATGACAATCCTTGCTGGACAGGCTTTGGAATTTTAATCACAATAATATTTTAGTTATAATTAATATGAATAATTGTTACATTTTACATTGTTGGCATTCAGTTATAATAAATTTCAAGGCAGTGCCTTGTAAAAATTACATTATTGTTTAGGTGTTTATTGCATAACATATAGTTTATAGCAGTTTATTTCACAAAGGATTAAACTATGGTGTGTTAGAATTAATCTGTCATTTCTGTTAATTTCACCAACCATTTGGATAGGTAACTGAACAAATGTATCTCGCTGGTGAAACAACCCAGAATTTAAATTACTTTGACCCAGCATTTGGGTGGAGTAGATAACAAATATGTGTAGTTGAAATTACCTTAATTTGCAGTTAATTTGACCCAGCATTTGGGTAGTATATTTTAACTCAACTGCTGGGTTATAATGGGTCAACCCATCTTGCTGGGTCAAATTAACTACTGCTGGGCTGGTGCTATAATAACCCAGCGGTTGGGTTGAAAATAACCCATATTGGGTTATTTTTAGCCCAACTGTTTTTAGTGTGTAGTGTTTTTTATCCCCCTATCACTGCGATGCTCCAACACTAGGAGGGTAAGAACCAGTGCATACCTCCTCCAATACCTGTGAAGTCAGATTTGCCTCTTTTCCATTCCGGCTGCTGATGAAGAAGCAGCATAATGATCTACTGTACTCTCTCTCTCTCTCTCTCTCTCTCTCTCTCTCTCTCTCTCTCTCTCTCTCAGACTCCGGCTGCTGATGAAGAAGCAGCATAATGATCTACTGTACTCTCTCTCTCTCTCTCTCTCTCTCTCTCTCTCTCTCTCTCTCTCTCTCAGACTCCGGCTGCTGATGAAGAAGCAGCATAATGATCTACTGTACTCTCTCTCTCTCTCTCTCAGACTCCGGCTGCTGATGGAGTAGCAGCATGACCTACTGTACTCTCTCTCTCTCTCTCTCTCTCTCTCTCTGGCTGCTGATGGAGAAACAGCATGATCTACTGTACTCTCTCTCTCTCTCTCTCTCTCTCTCTCTCAGACTCCGGCTGCTGATGGAGTAGCAGCATGACCTACTGTACTCTCTCTCTCTCTCTCTCTCTCTCTCTCAGACTCCGGCTGCTGATGGAGTAGCAGCATGACCTACTGTACTCTCTCTCTCTCTCTCTCTCTCTCAGACTCTGGCTGCTGATGCAGAAGCAGCATGACCTACTGTACTCTCTCTCTCTCTCTCTCTCTCTCTCTCAGACTCTGGCTGCTGATGCAGAAGCAGCATGACCTACTGTACTCTCTCTCTCTCTCTCTCTCTCAGACTCCGGCTGCTGAAGGAGAAACAGCATTACCTACTGTACTCTCTCTCTCTCTCTCTCTCTCTCTCTCAGACTCCGGCTGCTGAAGGAGAAACAGCATGATCTACTGTACTCTCTCTCTCTCTCTCTCTCTCTCAGACTCCGGCTGCTGAAGGAGAAACAGCATTACCTACTGTACTCTCTCTCTCTCTCTCTCTCTCTCTCTCAGACTCCGGCTGCTGAAGGAGAAACAGCATGACCTACTGTACTCTCTCTCTCTCTCTCTCTCTCTCTCTCTCGGACTCTGGCTGCTGATGGAGAAGCAGCATGTCTCGGGATTAAAACCGGCGATTCAAACCAAATAATCTTAATAATCTTTCTACTCGTTAAAGTACTGACCGCAGCTGCTGCAACTTTAACCAGGTTTGCTTTGCAGGAAATTAAAACAGATTTTTTTTACTGGCCTGCATTATTTTAATGGTCAGAAATGTTATTTTGTTGGTTCTCAGGACAGTTCTGATTGGTTGATCATCTCTGCTGGTCCAGGTTAAGTCCCGTCAGCAGCTCTCCGCCGCAGGTCCGGTTCAGGAGCTCCTTCAGAGCTTCGTTCACGTCCGCATTGAAGACGCTGCTGAAGTTGCAGTTGGGGAAACCACCGTTTCCCCCGGCGACCTGGAAGGACCCCACCACTTCCTGTACCCACTGAAGCTCCGCCCCCAGCTCCTTCTGCAGCGCCTCAAAGTGGGCGTGCCTCTCGCGGTAGCGCTCGCTGACCCGGCCCAGTCCGGCCTCCACCCCCTGCAGGTCCTCCTGCACGCCGCGCCGCTGCGCCTCCACCTTCCGGAACTCGTAGCGGAGCTGCGACAGCTCGTGCCGGATGCTCTCGCTCTCCTCTTTGTACCACAGCTCCTTCTCGTTGTAGACGGACACCAGGGCGTCGATGTCCTCCTGCAGGCCGTCGTGGGCCGTCGCCAGCCGGCTGAAGGTGCCCTCCATACCCGCGATGTCCTCCACCACCTGGGCGAAGCGCTCGAAGTTCACGTAGGTGTTGTTGGGAGGCATGCTGGAGTGAGATTTGATGGTGTACTCTTTGAGGCGTTTGGTCTTCAGCTGGCGACGCTCGTGTTTCCTCTTCGGGACTTTACTGGGCTCCTCCTTGTGCTCGTTGGACTGCGGGACGAGAACAGCAGGACGTTACATGGTTTTGCTGAGTTTCTATATAATTAAACCCTAATGCACTTTATATAGTGTCTGTACACACAAACATATACATGTGGTTCATTCATTCATCTGAATATTATTTGAAGGTACTTGATGTAAAAATGTGCTGTAAAAACGAACAAATGTAAACAAATCTTACTTTAATCCACGGATGATTCAGAGCGTCCTGAATCGTGAGCCTCTTCCTGTAAAACACAAACAAACACCTTTATTAATGACCTTATTCAGGCTGTCCCGTACTACCATCCCATCCTTCCCCTTTCCACTGTTTCTCTTTCCCAATTATCTGTCCCATCATGCCCTTTTCCCTTTTTTTTCCTCTCCGTTCATTCCCAAGTCCCATCATTCCCCTGTTCCATCGATCCCTTGTCCCATCGTTTCTTTGTCCTGTTCCCTTGTCCCATTCTTCCCGTCCCACTGTTCCTCTTTCCCGTTCACCTGTCCCATCGTTTACTTGTCTCAACATTTCTCTTCGGTTCACCTGGCCATCATTCCCCTGTTCCGTTCTCCAGTCCTACTATTCTCCTGTCCTGTTCTCTTGTCCCATGACTCCACTGTCCCATAATTCCCCAGTTCTGTTACCCTGTTGTATTCCCTTGCCCTGTTCCAATGTCCCGTTATTCCCCTGTCCTGTTCCCTGTTCCGTACACTCTGGATGTCCTGACAGCAGTTTTTACTGTTTCCTGTCTCATAATTTCCCTGTCCCTTTTCCTGTTCCATCATTTCTCTGTCCCGTTTTCTGTCCCATCATTGCTCTGTCCCATTTCCTGTCCCATCGTTTCCTTGTCCTTTTCCCTTGTCCCACTGTTCCTCTTCCATTCACCTGTCCTATTATTTTCCTTTCCGTTCATTCCAAAGTCCCATCATTTCCCTGTCCCATTCCCCAGTCCTACTATTCTCCTGTCCTGTTCTCTTGTCCCATGACTCCCCTGTCCCATAATTCCCCAGTTCTGTTAACCTGTCCTATTATTCCCCTGTCCTGTTTCCTGTCCCATCATTCCCCTGTCCCATTTTCGGTGCCATTATTTCCCTGTCCTGTTTTCTGTACCATCATTTCCCTATCCCATTTTCTGTTTCATTATTCCCCAGCCCCATTATTCCCCTGTCCTGTTTCCTGTGCCATAATTTCCCCATCTCATTTCTTGTCTTATCCATCCACCGTCCCGTTTCCTGTCCCATCATCACCTTGTCCTGTTCCCTTGTTCCATCCTTCCCCTGTCCCATTCCCTTGTCTCATTATTCCCCTGTCCTATTTCCTTTCCCATCATTCCTCTGTCCTGTTCCCCTCTCTCGTTCTCTGTCAGACTCAGCTAAAATCCTCATGGTCTGCTGTCCTGTACCCTCTGGACGTCCTGACAGCAGATCTTACTTGGTGTCTTTCTGCAGCAGTTGTCTGATAAAGCTCTTGGCGAGTTCACTGGTGTGTCCAAAAAACTCGTCATCAAACTCGTAGTTCATCGCTGAGATATTTCCTAAAGTGTCCTGCTTTGTCTCTCCTAAGAACGGAGACGCTCCACTCAGCCTACACACACACACACACACACACACAAAGTTAGCATGTACGCTATGCTATAGAGAAAAAAATATTTTATTGATTTAATATTTCTTTATACTTACAGGATATACGTGATCACTCCTACACTCCTGAAACACATAGACATCATCATCATTACACAAGCTAAATCCGAGAATTTACAGGGATTTCTGAGCAAAAAACGAAGCCACGCTTCCTCTGAATGGGTTACCCACGATGCTAATAGCTAGCCTTAGCAGTGTTTAATGCTAACAGCAGCTGTGCTAAGAAGGTTTAGCATGAGTTAGCTGTAGCGCTAACAGCCGATCTTCGGAAGTTTAGAGGCCCTATTTTAGAGATCTATAGACGAGCTATCCGCACACTTTAGCTTGATTTAGGGCGTGTCAGTGAGTCTTTGCTATCGTAATGACAGGAAAAGTACACTTTGCATGTACACAAACATGTGTTTGTGCTGCTGTGTGCTCATGTGTGTGTAATAAGTGGGGGTGTAAGCTCGGCTCGGTGCCTGTGTTGCCGAGATAGCGATGAACGTCTGACTGTTGTCGTCTGTCTATGTTGTATTCAGTCAGTGGAGCTCCTGTGTTTTCTGTTGCTAAGATAGCAATACTCCAGAAATCAAACAGTGCTCGTTTAAAGTAATGTACAAAGAAAAAAAACATATGAAAGTAAAAAAAGTCTCACCACATATCTGCCTCCAGACCCAGCGGCTCGTAATTCACAATCTCAGGAGCTGGAAAACAAAACATCAGTAGAATTAATTTTAATTTCTAAAATCTAAACTGTGGTCATTTAGTTTGAGTTTGTAATTTATGTGTCAGAAATCTTACCAACAAACTCCGGAGTTCCAAAGATGTTCTTAAACTCCGCCCCTTCAGCGATTTTGTGAGCCAAGCCAAAATCAATGAGTTTAATCCGAGGCAGAGGAACATTTTTATCCAGCAGCATGATGTTCTCCGGCTACAGATAAACACACACACACGTCACAATGTACCATAACTAACACACACCCATGTATATACACACACATTTTATGTTAAACAGACTTTTAATTTTTATTTTTTTTCTCTAATTTTAATAACAAAGAGGGGCAGGGAGTGTATGCCTTTCCTGATATGCTTTTTAGCGTTTTCCATAAACAATATATATACACATATATTAAGTGTCTGTATGATGCTCTCTCTAACAGAACCACTACAGAACCCGGTCTCCTGACTACAGTCAGTAATCGGACCTTCAGGTCGAAGTGAGCGATGTTCCTGGTGTGCAGATAATGAACCCCCTCCAGAATCTGCTTAATGAACTGAGTCGCCTCCTCTTCACTCAGAGACTCCTTCTGCGCCAGGAAGTCAAACAGCTCTCCACCAGACACTCTGAAACATTCAATCAACCAATCAATTAATCAATCAATCAAGCAACCACTATCCAATCAACCAACAAAAAAACAATCAGTTAACCAATAAATATACCAATTAACCAATCATTCAACCAACCTAACAACCAAAAAAAAATCAACCAACCAACCACTACCTAATCAACCTAACAATCAACCAAGCAATCAAATTACTTATTAACTTACCAATTAATCAACAAACCAACCAACCAATTAATCAACTAATAATCCAACCAATCATTCAACAAACCAACCAAACAACCAGAAATCAATTAACCGACCAATCAACCAACCAACCACCAACCAATCAACTGAACTATCAACCAACAAATCTACCAATCAAACGACTAATCAACTGACCAATTAATCAACCAACCAATCAACTAATCAACCAACTACTATTCAATCAACCAGCTAAAAAATCAGTCAACCCATATACCAAAAAACAACCAACTATTCAACCAACCAATCAATCCCTAAAATCAATCAACCGACCAATCAACCAACCACCAACCAATTAAGCGAAAAATCAACCAACCAAACGACCAATCAACTGACAAATCAATCAACCAACCAATTACTTATAAATCAACCAACCAAATAAAAGACCAATCAATTGATCAACCAACCAACCAACCAACCAATGAACAAACCATTTAACCAACTAACTGAACAAACAAATAAATCAACCAACCAACCAACCACCAATAAAGCAACCATTCAAACAAACAACCAACTACATTATCCATCAATCAATTAATGTACAAAACCAATCAACAAACTGACCAATCAACAATTCAACCAATCAACCTATCAATCAAACAATCGACCAACCAATCAACAGATTTGTGTGTACACCAACCAATCAACCAACCAACTAATCATCCAACAATTCTATTAAGTCAAACCAATCAATCAATAAATAAATAAATCATTGCACTCACAGTTCTAGGATCAGCACTACGTCGGTTTTGTTCTCGTAGACGTCGTGCAGGGTAACGATGTTGGGGTGTTGGATCTGCTGCAGGATGCTGACCTCGCGCTGGATCTCGTCTCTCAGGACGCCGCGGCGGCTCGCGCTGCTCTGACGCTTCTTTATAAACTTAGCGGCGAATTCCAGTCCGGAGCTCCTCTCCCGACACTGCTTCACTATAGCGAACTGACCGCTGATCACCAGCAGCACCAGGAGAATTACAACAAACCATCAGATACACCATCACCCACCTATTGAACCCTGTCTGATATTAATTTAATTCAGATCTCCAACACTGCAACACACAACTATCATTAAAATAAAATCATAAAATCTAAAACTCTAACCTTCCGAGCTCTTCTCCAACTTCATAATAATCTTCAACCTTCTCCTGCTTAAACACCGCCATCCTGAGAGAGAGAGAGAGAGAGAGACAGACAGAGAGAGAGAGAGACAGACAGAGAGATTTCATTGGTGAATTAGAAAAGTGGTGCAAAAAGTTCAACTATCTTTAGTTATCTAACTTATCTAAGACTAACTGATTATAGATTATTGATTTCAGACAGAATGCCCAAACAAATACATAGTCCTCACAAATGCTCTCCATTAAAAGAGAAATTAACAGGCTTTCTAATGGTATACTGTTTATTATCAAAAACAACAAAGAAATAATATAATAATCTACCAAACCATTTCCTCACTTTCTATGCTGTATTTATATTTGTTTATATTTGTTTAGTGATTTTAGCAGTTGATCTGTATTCAAATGATGTTAAACAGGGTTATTTATAAAGCACAGCTCAGTGCTTCACATTTCAAACAGCACTCAGAGATAAATATAGACTAATAACATAAAAATAACTTCATGACCCCACTGACACCAGCATTCCCAGTGTTCCCACTAACAGTGTTACACTATTGCACTACACCGAATACAAACAGAACCAGTTTCCACCAGTAAATAAACTGAACTTTATCCAAAAAAAAAAACATGAAAACATATCTTTATTATACAGTAGAGTATAAATGACGTCAGCGCGGCGGGGAGAGCCGAATCGGACTCGGGTAGTTTCGTGTTTCAGTAAATCAGACCGTAAAAACACGAAATCCCGCATTAATAAGCCAACATAGCGTTTAATCTGCGCTATTAATAATTATTAACAAATAAATAATAATAATAAATACATATGAGTACAAACAAACCCGCACAGCACCAAAATACACTGTTATTAAATGTATAACACATTATTAATACATTAATAATACATTATTAATATGAACGAGATTATTTACTTACATCCGAACCGCAGTTCTGCTGGGTTATCCTGGTTTCTGCTGAGTTTTATTGGGTTTTCCTGAGTTCTGATGGGTTTCCCTGAGTTGTGTTGGGTTTCCCGGAGTTCTTTGGTTCTGCTTAGTTCTACTGAGTTCTGTTGTTTGTTTTTTTGGCTTCGTTTCTCTTGAGTTTTCCTGAGTTCTGCTGGGTTATTCTGGTTTCTGCTGAGTTATGTTGGGTTTTCTTGAGTTCTGTTGGTTTCTGATTCGATTCTGCTGGGTTTTCCTGGGTCCTGCAGAGTTCTATTGACTTCTGTTGGGGTTTTTTTGCTTCGTTTCTCTTCAGTTTTCCTGAGTTCTCCTGTGTTCTCATGAGTTCTGTTTGGTTCTCCTGAGTTCTCTCTGTCCTCTGTTAGAAACCGGGCCGGTTCTGAGCTCGAGCCCCCGGTCTAAATCCGGACGCCACCTGTTGAGCTCCGGCTGAAACTCCTCCCGCGCCGCAGCAACTTAGCTTTAACTCAACTATAGATACTATACAGCTCACACCATTCTGTAAAAAGTGTTTTTAAATTAGTATATAAATAAGATATACAGCTCTGTAAAAAGAAAATCAGAGAACACTTAAAAATGATGAGTTTCTTTGATTTTATCAAAATGAAAATATAATCAAGAGGAAGATGGATGATCACAAACCATCAAACCACCAAACTGAACTTGAATTTTTGCACCAGGAGTAAAGCAGCATAAAGTTATCCAAAAGCAGTGTGTAAGACTGGTGGAGGAGAACATGATGCCAAGATGCATGAAAACTGTGATTAAATAGGCTAAAATGTTTTCATTTCTGCTAAAAATTCACTCACAATTATAAATATTTACTTAATTTCTTTATTTTTCACAGTTTGAACAAAGGAAAAAATAAAATAAATAAAATTATGCCTCAAACTTATGAAGGATGAAAAATTACGTAAGTATAAACACATAAATCACATAATATAATAAATTAAAATGACTGATTGAACAAATACAGAAAGAGACAAAATAATGAAATGATCTGAAGTAATAAACTTAATTTCTGCCATATATATATATATATATATATATATATATATATATATATATATATATATATATATATATATATATATATATATATATGGCAGAAATTAAGTTCTGTTGGGGTTTTTTGCTTCGTTTCTCTTCAGTTTTCCTGAGTTTCCTGAACAGCTAAACGTTAACAGATCACATGCTAATCCACTGACCTTAGCAATAGGTATTGAATCCTATAAGTGAACCAACGCAAAACATCAGTCTTACTTTTAACACTATTTAGTGTTAAATCTGATTATGTCTCTAAAGATTTTGTATTCACATTTTTTATTTTCCTAATAATCACGTCTATTAGAGGAGTTTTTTGATATTCCCCCAGAATGGACAAAGGTAAGGAATGTTAAACTTCTTTATTTTTTACTCTTCAGTTAAATCTTAAAATGTGAATACAAAATCTTTAGAGACATAATCAGATTTAACACTAAATAGTTTTCCACAAAATAAAAGTGAGACAGAGACAGTGTTAAAAGTAAGACTGATGTTTTGTGTTGGTCCACTTATAGGATTCAGTACCTGTTGCTAAGGTCAGTGGATTAGCATGTGATCTGTTAACGTTTAGCTGATATGATATCTACATCAATATTGTAGAGATCAATATAAAAGAACAAAGTCTGAAAGGGAAATGCAGTTTATTTTAAAAATACAGCTCTAAAAAAAATAAGAGATCACCTAAAACGATGATTTTCTTTGATTTTACCAAAATGAAAACCTCTGGAATATAATCAAGAGGAAGATGGATGATCACAAACCATCAAACCACCAAACTGAACTGCTTGAATTTTTACACCAGGAGTAAAGCAGCATAAAGTTATCCAAAAGCAGTGTGTAAGACTGGTGGAGGAGAACATGATGCCAATGATGCCAACAATAACCACCAGGGTTATTCCACCAAATATTGATTATTTCTGAACTCTTAAAACTTTATGAATATGAACTTGTTTTCTTTGTATTATTTGAGGTCTGAAAGTTCTGCATCTTTTTTGTTATTTCAGTCATTTCTCATTTTCTGTAAATAAATGCTCTAAATGAGAATATTTTTATTTGGAATTTAGGAGAAATGTTGTCTGTAGTTTATAGAATAAAACAACAATGTTCATTTTACTCAAATATAAACATATAAATAGCAAAATCAGAGAAACTGATTCAGAAACTGAAGTGATCTCTTCATTTTTTTTACAGAGCTGTTTTTGTCAATATTTCTGTTGATTTTAGTCCAGAAAAAAAGCACATTCACCTCGTCAGCACTGGGGTCTTGGGTTCAAGTCCCTACCTGTGTGGAGTTTCCATGTTTTCTTCATGTCTAATTGGGTTTCCTGTAGAACCTCTAGTTTTCTTCACACTCCAAAAACATGGAGATCAGGTATATTTCTAGAACAAATTACACAATTAGCTGCACTGTAAAACATTTTAAGTTGGTTAAACTCAGCAACATAAGTTCCCCTGCTGCCTTAAAAAGCTGAGTTAACTCAACTTGATGAAAACATTTGTATGAACTCAAGATGTTAAGTTAAACAAGTTGTTCAAATACTCATTACTTACTGTTTCAGCTTGATGCACTGAGTTAAAACAACTCAAGTGTTTAATTTGTCCTTTTTTAAAAAATGTTCTGTTTAGTCAAATAAACTAACAATTCAGCTTTATTTTAACACACACTTTCAAGTCAGTAAAACTTCAGTAATATTCACACAACTTATTATTTTAAGTTAACCATAGGTATTAGCAACATTTTTAACATTATTATTTAACTGCCAATACTGACAGTATATTGCTGGGGCAGAATAAGAGTAAACTCAGTAAAGAGTGAACTCTGTAGCTCAAAGTCAGCATACTGTGATCACTACAAACACAACAAAGTTAATGTGCTCTTACAGCCCACAACACTGAGGCCTGGCAATCAACACATATATTATATTACTGCACGCCCAGGATCAGGTAGCTTTGTACAACAGACAACACAAAGATGGTAAGTAAGGGAGAGACCACACCCAATATGCAAATATTGGCCTGTCAATCAACGTATATATTATAATTAGTGCACGCCCAGAATAAGGTAGCTTAGGGCAACAGACAACACAAAGATGGTAAGTAAGGGAGCGGCTACACCCAATATGCAGATATATGGTACCAGGAACCAATAGGAAAGCTGCATGAACCAACACTGAAGAAAGAGCTAAAAGTTGGTTGAAATCACATTTTTTCATTGGCTCAACAAACCTTTTTAAGTTTTCCGATTGAAAACAATGGAGTTGTACTGGCCGGTGAGTTCACTCAACTTAATAACATTAGTTCTTCTGACTAAAACACAGAATTACTTTTTGGAGTGTTGGTGACTCACGCAGCTGAAAGTAATTCCCTTTAGTTTTTTGCTCCTTGTTATTATTAACTGCTATGCGTCGGTTAAAAAGTGTTTAGCCCAATGTGCCCACGGTTTTAAAGTTGTAAAAAGTACTCCAGTCTTTTCTAACTTGCTGCCTATCACTCTACCGCTCTGCATTTTCAAATCTTCACACTTTCATTTTTTTTAACCAATAACTTAAAAACGTAAGTTGAATAAACTTGGGTAAATTTGAATAACTCACAGGAAGTTAAGACAATATGTTATTTTAAGTTATTTTTATGTAAAGCGAAGGAACTTGAGTTCAATATACTAAACTTGTCATGGCAATTGGAATTGAAAAGAACAAATAAGTTCACATAATTAATGTGGCTGTAATGTTTTACAGTGTGTATATAAGGTAAGCTTAGACACTGTGTGCTAATCAGCTAGCCATGCACATTTTTATGTAAGAGAGAATTATACAAAAATATAAATATAGAAAATAACAACATTTACTGGCTATTCGGTTTGGTTTAGATTCTATAGCAAGAATGTGTTTATTATACAGTAGCAATGCTGTGAAAACTACAGAAATGTGCATTCCAAAAACATAACATTATTCTTCTATAATCTTTTAATGATAAAACCACTTGTGTGCTTTAGGTTCGTTGTCTTGCTGCATGACCCATGTTCACTTGTGATTCAGCTCATCAATGCGTCAAATGTCCTAATATTTTGCTTTAGAATTCTCTGCATTCATTCAGTATTAAATGTCCCATCAATGATGGCGAGCGGTCCTGACCAAGATACAGCAAAATAAGCCTATGATACTACCACCACCATGTTTCACGGGATAAGGATTTTTTTTTTAATAATGTTTTCCACATTTTCTCCCCAATTTACAAGCCAATTACCCAATCCACTTATAAGGACTCTCCCTCTCATTAGTGATGCTCCAACACACCAGGAGGGTGAAGAAGACCAGCACACGCCTCCCCCGATACATGTGAAGTCAGACCCCGCCTCTTTTTTATAACTGCTGCTGATGCTGTAGCATTGCCGAGTAGCATCACAGTGCTAACGCTCGGAGGAAAGAGACGCAGCGACTCGGTTCTGATACATCAGCTCACAGATGCAGCCTTGTTCTAATCCACATCACCCTAGGAGTGATAAGGGTGAAAGAAAGAGCGCCCTCTACTGTACCCACCCAGAGAGAGCAAGGATAACTGTGCTTTCTCAGGGCTCTGGCAGCTGATGGCAAACTGCATGAACAGGATTGGAATCTGTGATCTTCTGATCATAGTGGCAGCGCTTTAGACTGCTAAACCACTGTGAGCCCCATGATAAGGTTTTTATTCTGGAATTACGCCTTTTCCTATTATTTAAAATAAATAAAATTTATTTGATTTAAAATAAAATATTAACTATACCTTAAAATATATAAATACAATTAAAAATGCTGAAAGAAGAACATACACATGATTATATAAATACAAAAACTATACAAAGTGTGTAAGTAAGCAGCCGTAGATATGAGGTAGTGCAGTAATACAGACTAAATTAAGAATAAATTATAGCAGGTTTCAACAAATACAACAAATACTAAACATAACCCTTACTTATTGGACCTTCTGTCTTAATAAATGAATGATCCAGTCTAATAATTTTATTTCTAATTCTAATTTTAGGACTGGTTTTAGTTTTAGATCAAATGAAAGAAATGCAGAAATATAAACAATTTTAAAGAGTTCACAAACTTTTCAGCATTAATTTGTAGTGATCAGCTGGATCATGGTGCCTCAGGCTGGTTTGGGATTAAACGCTAATCTAAACGCATCATGTTTCCTGTTCCAGCGTCATTTAAAACTGTTTATTTACGCAGAACTCGGGTCGGATCTGCTGAGCTGATAGTGCAGTAAAATCACCCAGAGCACCAATCCAGCAGCCAGATAGCAACCCTTTCACAATAGCACCATTCACACTCACGCTCATCACACTGCAGGGTAACGGAAAATAGGCAAATGAGCCGAGCTTCCTGTAGACCTGCAGAACCTCCCAGACCAGAGAGACACGTCCAGCTGAGGACCTGCTCTGAGGACCTGCTCTGAGGGCTCAGGTGAGTACCGGAGGTTCTGCTGCTCTCTGAAAAGATCAGATTTACACATTTGTGTTCTGAGGGTTCTTTTTGAAGGTTCAGCTGTGTTCTAAAGGTTCTGTTGTGTTCTGGAGGCCCGGTTTGGATCTGAAGGCTTGGTTGTGTTCTGAAGACCCAGTGGCATTCTGAAGGCTGGTTATGTTCTGAAGGTTCTGAAAGCTTGGTTGTGTTCTAAAGGTTCTGTTGGGTTCTGAAGATCAGGTTGTGTTTTAAAGGACCAGTTTTGTTTTGATGACCTGGTTAGGTTCTAAAGTTGTATTCCGAAGGATTGGTTGTGTTCTAAAGGTTCTGTTGTGTTCTGAAGGCCCGGTTTGGATTTGAAGGCTTGGTTGTGTTCTTAAGGTCCAGTGGAATTCTGAAGGATTGGTTGTGTTCTAAAGGTTCTGTTGTGTTCTGAAGGCTCGGTTGTGTTCTGAAGGTGCATTTGGGTTCTGAATGTTCTGAAGGCTCAGTTGTTTCCTAAAGGTTCTGTTGTGTTCTGAAATCCAAGTTGTGTTCTGAAGGGCCAGTTTTTTTTTATGGCCAGGCTAGGTTCTGAAGTTGTATTCTGAAGGCCTGGTTGTGTTCCTAAGGTTCTGTTGGGTCCTGAAGGCCTGGTTTGGTTCTGAAGACTTGGTTCTGTACTAAAGACCCAGTAGAATTCTGAAGGCTCAGTTGTTTTCTGAAGGTTCTAAAGGATTGGTTGTGTTGTAAAGGTTCTGTTGTGTTCTGAAGGCCCAGTTTGGATCTGAAGGCTTGGTTGTGTACTGAAGACCCAGTGGATTTCTGAAGGCCTTGTTGTGTTCTAAAGGTTCTGTTGTGTCCTGAAGGCCCGGGTTTGGTTCTGAAGGTTCTGTTATGTTCTGAAGGCCCGGGTTTGGTTCTGAAGGTTCTGTTATGTTCTGAAGGCCCGGGTTTGGTTCCGAAGGCCCGGTTTGGTTCTGAAGGTTCTGTTATGTTCTGAAGGCCCGGGTTTGGTTCTAAGGGGGCGCTGGGACGGGGGATGGTGAGGATGGAGGAGATCCGGGCAGCTCTGGATCTGATGAGGATGGGGACGGCCGGGTCGGGGGACAGAACTGAAGGACCGGGTCGGGCTGAGGGAGCCGGACTGAAGCAGCCGGTTCTGAAATGGTTCACTGAGACTCAGGCTGATCTTCTCCTGTCTGATGGAAATTTCCCTGCATGGTTCCGCGGCTTCATCTCCAGACAGTAAGAAAACTCTATATATTTTTAATCCATTTCTAATTAAAAATAACTAATAAAATTACGTCTTATTTAGGACGATTGTACTCCAGTAGTATTTAAATTGAACATATACATTTTCAAGTTTAGAATTACATTTAATTGAGACTTTTAAATAGAAATGAACCAAAATACATTTGACACAATACTGAATACTGATTGTGTTTTTAGTTTTTCTCACATTGCTTTTAACACTTGTTTTTACCATTTAAAAACGTAAAAAAAAATACACATAGACATATGTATTACAAAACTACATCATAGAAAAGTTTTTAAATTCCTAGCAGACAATCAAATAAACAAGTACAAATAAAATATTCAATTAATACTATTGTTGGCACTGATGATAAATGTTACATCAGCAAAAGAGTTCAATATATCAAATATAATTTTTTTATTTTAAGTGTGTAATATGTGAGACTGTGTTTGTGTTCCTCAGAGAAGCTGAAGATAATCTCAGAGATAAAGCACTGGGCAGTTTCCTGATCCGACTGAGTGAGAAAGCCAGCGGATTCATCCTCTCATACAGGTCAGTGCAGCAGCCGGAGTCTGAGAGAGAGAGAGAGAGAGAGAGAGTACAGTAGGTCATGCTGCTTCTACATTAATCTTGCTATATAAACAATATACAGCTCTGGAAAAAATATTAAACCACAAAATGATTTTACAAAATTAAAAACCTCTGGAATATAATCAAGAGGAAGATGGATGATCACAAACCATCAAACCACCAAACTGAACTGCTTGAATTTTTACACCAGGAGTAAAGCAGCATAAAGTTATCCAAAAGCAGTGTGTAAGACTGGTGGAGGAGAACATGATGCCAAGATGCATAAAAAATGAATATGAACTTGTTTTCTTTGCATTATTTGAGGTCTGAAAGCTCTGCATCTTCTGCATCTTTTTTCTGTTATTTCAGTCATTTCTCATTTTCTTATTTCTCATTCAGAGCCTACTTGCTTAAACTGAACTCCTCTATCCTTTTTTTGCCCCAAAGTTTATCCATTCTTAGATCAGTTTTTTAAGAGCATCAGTCTGAGAGTACTGCACTGTCTCTTGGAGCAGAAAAAACAGAGAAAGAGAGAGAGAGAGAGAGAGAGAGAGAGAGAGAGAAGAAGATAAAGAGAGAGAAGAGAGAGAAAGTAGATGAAGAGTAGGTTAAAACAGGTTGCAAGTAAAGAAGGATTTTATTTAGTTTTTTTTCTGTTGAAAATACAGGCAGACAGGTACAATATAGGCAAATCCTTTTTTTCATGTCCAAAAACAATCAGAGGAGTTGATAGTTTGCAAAAAGCAAGACTTAAAAAGGGTTGGGAGCTGCTTATTAGGTACTCACCAGTTTTCTGAAGGAGCTGCAGCTGTGTCTCAGTGATGGTCCTCAGGTGAGGGGTGAAGTGTACAGCACAAGCTGTGGGGTTTTACTAAAGGCTGCTAGATTTGTTGCTACTCGTTGGTTTTGAAATAACTCACTAGAGGGCTCTGGAAAGTTGCTAAATCTAGTCGCTGCATTGTTTTCCGTTGCAGTGCATTATGGGCTACAAACTGTCGTTAAACTGGCTAATAATATATAATAATACCAAAGTTAATTTTGCTAGACTGCATTTAATGTGGCCTGTGGGCTTTAGGGCTTCTGAAAGACCCCCAGCAACAGTATTTTTACCCTGAAGGACGCCCCATTGTCCCCCAGTGTCCTCCCAGTGTCCTCTGTCCTCTGATTGGTTCTGTGGGACTGAATGTGGTTCTTTTACAGGGGGGAGGACCGCTGTCGGCACTTCGTTATTAATCAGACGGAGGACGGCCTGCTGGTGGTTACTGGAGACTCCATCACCCACACCAGCCTACCAGAGCTCATCCAGTTCTTTAAGACCACGCCCATCCAGCCCTTCGGAGAGTACCTCATCTCCGACACTGACGAAGAGGTGGGCGGAGCCTCTCACACATACATACTTGGTAGTTTACACCGAATAAACCTGACCTGTTCCTATACAAAGTCAGAGTTCATCTGACTCTTAAAGGGAATGATGAGCAAGAGACACTCTGATTGGTTTATTTCACATTACTCCTAAAATTAACCACACCCACATTAAATAAAGAAATTTATGACCAGGGGCGGATTTTACCACCACACAAACCACGCAATTGCATGAGGCCCCAGGGATCAGGGGGGCCCTTGCTGGCCAAAAGGTTGGCAAAAAAAACTAAGAAAAAAAACCCACATTATAGTTAAACTAGGCGAGGTAGACTAACGTAGCTTCGGCACAACCATGAAACGCTCTTATCCCAGCGGTGCCCAAAAAAGAAAGAGAATTAAGGAAAGGAGGTCAAGCACAGAAAGCTTCACACAAAGCTCACCAATTTTTTCGCAGCAGCAAGAAATGAAACGTCTGACGAGGATGAGGTACCTGAGACAGCCAGGTTGTCAGTCAATATTACATTTTACTACACAAAAGAATCCATTTGATTGTGGCCCCAAGCAAAAAAAACATTGCTTGGGGACCCAGAACTTCCAAATCCGCCCCTGTTTATGACATGCATGTTTTGCATGCTTCAAGTAGCGCAATGTGTACTTTTCCCGTTGTTACGATAGCAAAGACACACTGACACGCCCTAAATCAAGCTGCTTGGTGCACGATTTGTCTAAAGAATAACATTAAAGGAGAACTCTGGTGTAAAATGACTTTTGTTGTAGTTAAACATGATAAAAAGTTTGGTACCACCTTAAAATAAGACTACCTTTATAAAGGGTTTATAAATGGTTTACAATTAGTTTATTAATGGTTACTAATTAGGTTGTAAATGCTTTAAAAAGTCATTAATAATCAGTTATAACACATACGTAGAAAGAGCAACAATGACCTGTTGTTTGCCAAATAGTGAACTATATTACACAGCTATCTACATTTTTGCCCTTTCTACGTACGTGTTATAACTGATTATTAATGATTTTTTAAATTAGTAACCATTAATAAACCCTTCATAAAGGTAGTTTTATTTTAAAGTGGTACCAATAGTTCTTATCTTTGATGAATAGCACACGTCCGTTCTCCCACAGCGTTCAGAGATCCAGAAATTTTAACAGTTTCTCCAACAAACACCCTTCAGACTGGGAGATACGGGGCATAATTTACCCTGATAAATCACTTTTTACACCGTTATCCAGCTCAAAGTAGCTCCACACCTCCTTACTAGAATCCAGAGAAACCTGATATTTAAAACGAGGCATTAATTACTTAAAAAGTGCAAATTATAAACCTCTGGAATATCAAGAGGAAGATGGATGATCAAAAGCCATCAAACAAGGCATTAAATATGATGTATGATGTATAATTAAACTGAAATATGCAGATGTGTAAACGTTATCTGATTGGTCGTGTCTGTGTCCGTGTCTCCGCCCCCCAGCCCCCGTGTGACGAGCTGTATGACGTGGTGCACTGTAAGCCGGCGGTGAGGTCAGGGGTCAGCGTCCAGGCCCTGCGCATTCTGTGGGATGGGCGCAGTGATGTCACAGCGAAGGCCCCGCCCACTATACCCTCAAAAACCAACAACCGCAAACTCGTTTCCTCCACTTCCATCGACAGGAACAGCAGCGTCCAGGTAATCCATCGCCCAACCGCAGACAATCAGATTCCATCTCTGCCCTCTGCACTTCCTCTAATGCAAAACACCTGATATTCTAATTTAAAGCTTTAGATCAGATAATCTACTGATACACCTGCCAGCGTGAGATCAGCTCTACACAAACATTACAAACCCAAAACTATTTCCTTTAGGAGAATAAAAATGATAAATACTTTCAAATATTCCAAACACACAATATAAGCTATTATTATTAGTAGTAGTAATAGTAGTAGAATTATTAGTATTAAAGTATTAGTTCTGTATTTATTGTTCATTTTAAATAGAGTAAAGTTTTTTTCATTATTTAAAAATGTTCTGCATTGTAGATTAATACTAAACTATAAAAAAACATATAAAATTATCTAATGAACAAAAAAGTGTTAAACAAACCAGAATATGTTTTATATTTTACATTTTTCTTGTTTAGATGATGAGTTTTGAACATCTCTGCTGGATTTTCTCAGTCAGTTTTATGAGGTAGAGTCTCCTGGAATTCAGGCTTTCAGTTAACAGCTGTGCTGAACTCATCAAGAGTTAATTACTTGAATTTCTTGTCTCTTAATAAAGTGTTTGAGAGCATCAGTTAAAGTAAAGTAGTGAAGAGGTAGAGTTACAGGTATACAGTGAATAGTGAATATTTGAGTTATGTTCTAATCCAGATTATGAGAAGAAACAACTACTCAACTAAATAAAGAAAAATGACTTTTCAAATCCAAAACTTTGAAAGTATCCTCAAGTGCATAATGATGGAACTGGCACTCATCAGCACTGTCTCAGTATTTTAGTTTGTTTAACACTGTTTTAAGTTACTACATGATTCCTTATTTGTTCCTTCATAGTCTGATAGATCACTTCACTACTATTAGTTTACTATGTAGGAAAATATAAAAAATGTTAAATAAGAACAGGTGTTAAAATGTAAAATTAAATTTAGTGTTTTGTATTTATTTGCCGGCCGTCCTGAAGAGAAACCCGCCTCTCCGGAGTTCTCTGAGTGGAGGACATCTCTCCTCCCAGCCTGAGGAGAGGTGGAGAAGCAGGACAGGGGCTGATGAAGGTCCTGAGGGACAGGTAACGCGAGACTTGAGCAGCGAGGGGTTCGGTTCTCTGGACTCTCACCTGCAGAGTTACCCAGGTCACGATGCCCACCTCCCCACACCTGACCGACCCCCAAATCCCGCCAACAGCAGCCGGAGCAGGTCACTGCCTCACCTGGACGAGGATCTCCATCACAGCAACCCCTCAGATACCCAGTCAGGTCCCGCAACAACACCACGGCAACCCCTTGTCCCTCCCAAATCCGCCTCCTTCTCCTCCTCCTCCTCCTCCTCCTCCTCCTCACTTCTGATCAGAGAGAGGTACCAGCCTGGACCCAACGAGGCACCTGAGACCCAGCTGAGCGACCTGCAGCAGAACCCGCTGTACCAGACCTCCGCCGGGCTGTGTCCCGGGAGGAACATGCCCTGGGATCCAAACAGCCACGCCGAGACACCAGGTAAACCCAGCCCTGATCCCCTTACACCTGTCCACACCTACCAGCACCTCCCACAACATCTCAACACCAACACCTACGAGGATCTACCCACAATGCAGCAGTACAGCCTCGTCACGCATCACGGCAACACCTACGAGGACATACCTGCGGTCCAGCCAGGTAACCACAACACCTACGAGGACATCCCCGCCCAACAGGGCAACACCTACGCCACGCTGGACGAGCTGCAGACCGCCAACAGCACCAACAACACCAACACCGCCAAGAAGGCAAGAAACCATTAAAACCATCAAATCAACAAACTAACAAACCAAATAACACAGAACGTAGAGCCGGGCGATATTTCAGGGTATTTTATTGCGTAATAACAATATTCAATAACGATATTCATTGCAATATGACACAACATTGACTTTTTTTTAAATAAATATACTACTGCAACCAGTGGCGTGCTGTGAATATAGTGGGTACCCCCTTTGCAACCACCCCCCCATAAAACCCCACCTCCCCCACCCTGCCGCCGGCTTTACGACATATAGATAAATATTACAATAAATACATATTCTCTGTCTTGACTGAGTTGAACTTGAACTATGAACTTAATACACATCAACAGCCCACAAATACAACAGCTACAAACTACAAAAGTATACAATAGACCACAACAATAAATGCTTAATTTGCCTACAAGTACAACCGTTCAACAAAGATCACACGCCAGAGCAGCCAAAACATTAAGTACACAGACGGCCTATTATTGTGAATTAGTTTCACATTGAAGGACAACCTTTAAAAAGGCTTTTTAATTTAATATGACACAATATCTGTCTGATTTGCCGCCGCAATTCCGTGATAATTCGCTAACTATTGAACTAATCCAGCATGAGCTCCGTTTATGACTAAGCAACGCGTAACTCCTTCAGCACAGAGCTGAGAAGGGGTAAGACAGACATAGCCCCGCCCCCGGAGTGAAAATCATGAATCTGATTGGTTAGACTGTCCTTCGACTTTGCTTTTAAGAGTCCTGTAGCAACTAAAAACACAGACTAATGCTTTAAATTAGTTGCTGTTTTTTATTTAAGCTAATTTATAAAAAAACATGCTTACACTTACAATAACTATAATATATATTTCCTGATTAATATTATGTAATTATATTATGTGAGCATGCATTTATTGTCACCAACTTCACTGAAGGGTTAGAAGGGCCTTACTGCCCTTACTGCAACAGTAGAGTTAATTTTAAAGTTTTATCTGTTACGCCCTCGCTATGTTTTCCTGTGTTTTCCCCGTTTCCTAGTGTGTTTCTCTTGTACTTTTCCATTACGTGTGTGTAATTTGTAGCTCCGCCCCTTCCCCAGGTGTTTCTAATTATAGTGTGTTTTATGTTACTATAAATAGCCCTCCTCTGCCACCTTGTCCTCCGTCGGTCTTTGCACCTTCCTCTGTCGTTTGTCTCGCCACGTTTACTATTGTTTACTACGTCACGTTATTGCTTCACGTTATTTATTTGTTTTGTACATATTTACGTATTTATTCCTTTGTATATATTCCTTACCTTGGTTTGTACTTATCTGTTTAGTTTAGCTCTGTGTTGGTTTTCCCTGTTTGTTTATGTACATATTTATATTCGTTATTCCCCTGTTTGTTTATTTGTTTATTTATTATTCATTAAAGTCTCGTTCTTACCCGCATATAAATCCGCCTCCCGTCTCATCCCCAGCGTTACATAAAGACCGACCATATGGATTTTGCGGGTAACCCTTGGGCTGGAAGCAATAACGTGACGTAAACAATAGTAAACGTGGCGAGACAAACGACAGAGGAAGGTGCAAAGACCGACGGAGGACAAGGTGGCAGAGGAGGGCTATTTATAGTAACATAAAACACACTATAATTAGAAACACCTGGGGAAGGGGCGGAGCTACAAATTACACACACGTAATGGAAAAGTACAAGAGAAACACACTAGGAAACGGGGAAAACACAGGAAAACATAGCGAGGGCGTAACATTATCTAGTATAAATAATCAATTTTATTACATAAACAGTAACAAACCATGACCCACAAAAAATGCTAAGTTTGTATACTTTGTGAGTATTTATGTAAATAGATTTTTTGTGCAGTTAACGTAAAAACGTATCTGTTGACGGTGACAGTTATTCATTTCATGCTATTTAAAAATGCTTTCTACTATAACTGAAATACTAATTCACCATACTTAAAATACTTTTCCGGTTTATTGTAATTCTACAAGAAGCTGACACAACTCAGAAAGTCTATTGCAAACCGTTGCATTGTTTTTTTGTTGTTGATCCAAGGCTTTATTTTTTAGAGTGTAGTTATGACCTGAATAATAGAACACAATGTTAAAATACAGGTTAAATTGTTGTTGTGTCATTTATGTTACATCATGATTTAAAAATAAAAAATATTTAAATATTTACAGTCATGTTCCCTCAGTATAATAAATATATAAATGAGCTGCTCCCTGAATTTATCTGATCCTATTTTTAATTTGATATCAATATTCAGAAATGGGTCTGGGCTCTAATAGGTTAGGTCTTAGTAAATAATACAAATAAACAACAACAATGATTGAGAATCTGTGTCAAAGCTTTAGACTGGAACTGTATATAAAATGTATAAACAGTAAACAGCAAAATAAATACGAAATGAGCTGTTCATGAATATCGCTATTATCAAAATATTGATTTTATTATTGTGACAGATATTTTTGTGTTATTATTGCGTTTAATACGATATGCAACACCCCTTACAGAAACGCGCTGCTTATTTATCAAATCATTTAACAGTTGTATATATTACTGATAAATACTTTTATTTTTTATTCTTTTACAGACTCATAAATGGTGGAAATTCAAACCAGAGAACAAGAAGAAGTGAAGAGAGGTAAACTGGTGTCGTTCTACTCGAGAGTATCAGAAGTTGTAATTATTTATTTTATTAATTAGCGTATTAATTTGTGAATTTTTCATATTTTTATTTTATCACACTGAATGCATGTATTTTGGAAAGATAACAATAAAATAAAAAATATAAAATACATTTACGCTATTGTTTAATTATGTATACCTATGGATTGAGTAAATGTACAGTGAATTACCAATTAATTACTTGTTTTTATTATCTTTCTTTTATTTTTACAAGATGAAAAATATTTTAATCTGCTCCTGGTCTTGACTTAAACCTGGTCTTTTGTAAAATTACACAGGGACCCTTTTCTAATGTGTAAATATGATTGTGTAATATGTAATGTGTAAATATTACTGTAATTGTAATTAAACCGTGTATTTTAATGAGTACCCTACTTACACATATAACACTAATTGTCAAAAAAACTAATTCAAAGCACCATAATCTATTGCAGTTTTATTTATTTTATTTGCCTTTATGTCTTACATCCTATTTATTTTTTTTTACTTTTTTGTATGTAAAAATGTGCGTGCGCCTTTTTTACAATATTTACAGTGGTCTGGAAAGGAGGTGTGTTCAGGTACATTTCTGGAGTTTTGCTTGTTTATCTTGGTAACAGAAAACACAGGAGCTCCACTGACTGAATACAACCTAGACAGACGCCAACAGTCAGACGTTCATCGCTATCTCGGTAACACAGGCGCCGTGCCGAGCCGAGCGTACACCCCCACTTATTACACACACATGAACACACAGCAGCACAAACCCAACTTTTACATCAACAATAAACAGAATAGTAAATAAAATAACATTGCTGTTCCCGTAAATGAGCTGCTGGAGCTCCTTCACAGCGTCAACCAGCAGCTCAGTTTCCTCTGCTGAGAAGAGTTTGTTGAACACGTCCAGGTAGCTGCACCGTTACAATAGCAATCCACCAAAGACAGAGCTCACCTGGTTCTACACTTACGCCAAAATTTAATCACACCCATGATTAATTAAGAGAATTAGTACATGACTCTTGCACAGCGTCTCGAGGCGTGCAATGCATACTTTTCCCGTCGTTATGATAGCAAAGACACACTGACACACCCTAAATCAAGCTGCACGGTGCACGGTTGATGGTTGACGACTCGCCTCTAGATCACTAAAATTTATTTAAAACGAATATTGAAGTGTATTAATATATCACAATATCATGAGCATGGATATCCTGTATGTTTTAATATTGTAATATACAAATCACAGAATAAATACTGCAATGTAAGATTTTTTTACAATATTGAGTTCATTCTGCTTTTGTTGGAGTAACTGTGTCTACTGTCCAGAGAAAACTTCATACTAGATTTATGTATAAAACATTACTGTGAGGTTTATTTTGGGAGTAATACTGAGGGATTAATACTTTACTTTAAGTAAAGTTAATGATTTTTAGTGGGAGAGTAACTAGTGTTTATAGTATTATAGAGCAGTTTTTCCATACGAGGGTCTGGAGGATCTTCTGTAGACTCGACGTCCAGCGTCCATAAAAACATTACTCCACACGTCTTTTCACCTACAACATCAAAAAAAAAAAAAGAAAAAATATTATATCCTTTTATTCTGTTTTTTTTTTTTCATAATTCAATTTTATATTGTTTGCTTGTTTTTATAATTTAAACTTATTTTTAAGTCTCTTTCATGTTGTAAATGCTCGGCTGATCGATCGATTGAATTTTTAAATGTATGAAAAAGAAAAACATTCTTCCCCCAATACAGTTTACGGTATGATCCTTGAATATTTTGTCAAATCATATTAAATTGGATCACTTTTTATTGAAATGTGATTTTAGTAAACTAGTCTGGAGACTCTATAAATGGAATTATTAATTATCTGTTTGTTTAAGGATAACTAAACCCCCTGATTTTTTGACAGGGAATTCAAGCTTTTTAATCTTTTTAAAATCTTTTTAATCATCCAGGGCTGCTAAAAAATACTTTTTTACATTTATTATTTTATCCACATGGTATCCAGAGTACCAGTTAAAAGTTTGGACACATCTTAAATTAAGTGTTTTTATTTATTTAAAAATAAATTTGTAAAAACCCTCAAGTGCAGTCACCGTAAAAACCATCAAAAACATTACAATGATGAAACTGGCACTCATCAGTTCATCAGAGTTTCCAGCCTTAGAAACTACAAGTTAACAAACAGCTCCCCAGATAAGAGCATCTGAATTCTTCACAGAGTATTTTGGTTTGTTTAACACTGTTTTTAAGTTACTACATGATTCATTATGTGTTCCTTCATAGTCTGATAGATCACTTTACTATTCATTTACTATGTAGGAAAAAAACAGAAAAACACTGAATGAGAAAGTGTGTCCAAACTTGTGACTTGTACGTGATATCAGTGTGTGATGTGTGTAAATCTTACCAATCGGCATTATCTTCTGCATCTTCAGCAGAAAAGGACGAATACAATCCATCCATCGCATTTCTCACCGGTTCATATATATTCATATGCGAATGTGGAATGTGCTGTAGAGCAAAACAACATTATAAACAGTTTATAAACATAAACATTAACCCGACTCAGCAGCACTGGACCAGCCTGAGCCGGATTCAGCCGGTCCAGCAGGTAATGTGAGTATTATACCTGTCCAATCCCATAATGCAGTATATCCCTCAGCTCAGAGCACTCAGACATCTCCACTCACTTCAGCCATAAACAGACACTCTAAACCAGCTCTGAGCAGCAGGAGGGTCATTTACCACACACACACACACACACACACTGCTGCAGATTTTACAGTAAACCATTACAGAGATATACAGTATCTAACAAAAGAGAGAACATCCCTCACATTTTTGTAAATAATTAATTATATAAATTGTAAAGTAGTCAGTGTACAGCTACAGTATAACAGTGTAACCTGGTCTAAAGTGCTGCCACTACATTCAGTAGATCACTGATTCGAATCCTTACAGTCAAGCAGCTTGCCTTCAGCTGCCGGAGCCCTGAGAGAGGACAGTTGGCTCTCTCTTGCTCTCTCTGGGTGGGTACAGTACAGTAGATGGCGCTATCTCTTTCCCCACATCACTCCTAGGGTGATGTGGATCAGCACAAGGCTGCGCCTGTGAGCTGAAGTAACAGAACAGAGTCGTTGCGCTTTCCTCCGAGCGTTAGCACTGTGATGCGACTCGGCAATGCTAAAGCATCAGCAGCAGTTCAAAAAGAGGCGGAGTCTGACTTCACATGTATCGGAGGAGGTGTGTGCTGGTATTTACCCTCCTGGTGTTGGGGCATCACTAGTAATAGGGGGACATACAGCTGAGTAGAAGCTGAGGACAATTAGCCTAGCTAAATTGTGAGAAAAATACAGTTCTGGAAAAAAATTAAAGAGACCACTAAAAATGATGATGATGATGTTTCTTTGATTTTACCAAATTAAAAACCTCTGGAATATAATCAAGAGGAAGATGGATGATCACAAACCATCAAACCACCAAACTGAACTGCTTGAATTTTTTGCACCAGGAGTAAAGCAGCATAAAGTTATCCAAAAGCAGTGTGTAAGACTGGTGGAGGAGAACATGATGCCAAGATGCATGAAAAAAACTGTATCTGCATCTTTTTTGTTATTTCAGCCATTTCTCATTTTCTCTGAATGAGAATATATTTATTTGTAATTTGGGAGAAATGTTGTCTGTAGTTTATAGAATATAAGCAAAAAGCTCATTTTACTCAAACATAAATCTATAAATATTAGAGTAACTGACTCAGAAACTGGAGTGGTCTCTTTATTTTTTTTAGAGCTGTTTATAAAAATAAATAAATAAATAAATAAATAAATAAATAAATAAATAAGTCAACACACAGGCATGAATGTTTAAACCACTCCAACAAATGCAAGTGAGTACACCCCTAAGTGAGTAAATGGTCTATAATAGTGACAACCATTATTTTCCAGCACTGCCTTTTTCAACTCTCGTGGGTATGGAGTTCAATAGAGCTTCACAGGTTGCTACTGGAATCCTGTTCCACTCCTACATAAATGCATCATGGAGCTGGTGGATGTAAGATATCTTGTGCTCCTTTGCTTTCTACTTGAGGATGCCCCACTGGTGCTCAATTGGCTTTAGGTCTGGAGAGATTTTGATGGACTTGCCCAGTCCGTCACCTTTATTCTCAGCTTTCTCTGCAAGGTTGTTCTAATCTTGGAGGCGTGTTTGTGTTTAGGGTCCTTATTGTGTTGGAAAACTGCTAAGCAGCCCAGTTCCTGGAGGTAGGGATCATGCTCTGCTTTAGAAAGTCACAGTACATGTTGGAATTCAGCTACACAGTGCAGAAATCGCTCATACAGTCCCAGACCATGATGCTACCACCACCATGCTTGACTGTAAGCAAGAGACAGTTTTCTTGGTATTTTTCACCTCAACACCATGTGAACTAAACAAGTTTATCTTGGTCTCGTTAGATCAATGGTCATTCCGGATGGGAATAAAATCACAGAGGATAAAATCCCCAATAAAAGAGAAAATTACTCCAGAAGCCCCTGAGAATCTAATCCTGTCCGAATAGGACTTTTAGTCATGTTTAGATGTTACATCATGTATCACGTCTGGGATGAGTGTGTTTGGTTACCTAATGAAATCTGGAGCTCTGGAGATCATGTTCTGAAAGTCGATGAGAGAAAGCTTCCCGTCTCCGTCCAGATCCGCCTCCTCCATCACTCTCCGAGCGACGAGCCGCCGCTCCTCCACCCTCAGCTCCTCCCCCGTCAGCCGGTGCACCGTCTCCTCCACGTCCTCCAAGCACAGGAACCCGTCCCTGTTAAAATCTGATCATAATAATAATAATAATATAGGAACTGATATACTGATAATAATATACAAAATACATACAATTCTAATCAATATTATATCACACTCACTGACAAAATAACGCAGTAATATATATATATATATATATATAGCTGTGGTGACCATTAGAGGCCATTAGTTTGGTGATATATAACAGTTCTCCTTTCTCTAAAATCCTCTTGTTCTTGTTTTATTGTGAAATACAGTGGGTCTCTGAGTTGTTTATGATGCTGCACATGATAAAACTCTTCCTCATTCTCTGCAGCAGCTAATAAAAAGAAAATATTCAGAAAAACGAGTCGATCAGGAAAAGCACCGTGTCTACATCAACCCGTCAATTAGTATTCATGGCCCCGCCCACCTCGGCTCGGGACCGCCCACAGGCAGAGCTGAAGCCGGGCGGTGACGCCGTCTCGTCAGATAGGAGATAACTAACAGTGCTAGTAACAGCATGCAGTTCATTCCTGTGTTATTTGTGTGAATAACACATCAGTGTTTATATACTTTACCCAGTAATTCAGAGCTAAGAAACAAATGGTTAGAATTAGTCTATGGAGGTAAAACACCACCAGCCAAGTACTATTGAGATAGGTAGGTGTTTAGATGTTTAGAACAGTTCTGTTTACACTAGTTAAAAGTAAAAATCCACTTTGGGTTTTTTTTCTGGACCTGAACTCTACCCACCTCTGTGTGTAACTATAGGTTTAAATAGGATCTCCGGTGGATTTGGTGTTTTACAGAGACTCTAAGACTAGGTCAGTGGCTGAACTGCAGTTAGCAGGACATTATTACACATGTTGTAAAGTAACATATAACATTGTAAAGACTGTTATTAGTGTAAAAATGTCTTTATTTTAAAACGTTTCTAACTGTTGTTCTTCTGTCTGCCTCCTGGTGTTACAGTGCTGTTAGCCAATCAGAGGCGATATGTTTGCATGTATGAATATTCATGAGCAAGAGCTGAAGTCCTATTGGTTGTCCCTCACCACTTCTCCACCGGACCAAAGCAGTGTTTTACCGGATCACTGGAGCACCTTTTTTAACAAGAACCAGCTCACACGGCATTCATTTATACTAGAGACACAACTAGACATTTTAAAATTAACGAAAAAACGATTGACCTAACTCATCATTACAATCATCAAAAACGATTGACCTAACTCATCATTACAATCATTACAATATTGTGACATAAAGTGAAAAACAAACATTTACAGTATTTACTGTTCATTTATATTTCTAAACAAAATCAAAACTTTAATGGGTTAAAATCTTCTGCCACCACTAGGTGACAGTATGATAATGGCCTCATATGTGGACACCAGGCCCTTATAGAGCAAAATTTTATGTTGTGGTCTAGACAACCCAAAATGTGATGTCCACACATGTGGATGCCAGGTTCTAGAAGTATACATATGATATGATACAATAATGTGATTATAATTAGAGGCTGTAGTGCAGTAACAGGTTGTTGTACCGTAAATCCTGAAGGCGTAAATAATCTTCAGGTCCAGGGGTGCCGTTTCACTCAGTACTGAGAACAGATCCACAAAATCGTAGAAGGTGAGATTCCCCTCGCCGTCCTCCGAGAACGTCTCCAATATCCGATACCGGAACGGGTTTTCCTACAGAGAGAAACACCAGAAACACAATATATTACAATAAAACTAAAAATCATTGACATGCTGACAAGTTATGGGACAGCAGTTCGTGAAGTGATCGTCAATTGTAAATAAATGTAATTTTTTTTTGTTGAGTTTTTCTCTTAGTTCATTTCCTTTTTTAATTCTTTCCTTATTTTATTGTATTTTATATTATTTCATTTGTAGTTTTTTACTATTGCTTTTTTAACTTTTGATTTTCCTTCATTTTTTACAATTATTATTATTATTATTATTATTATTATTATTGTTTAATTTTCTTAGTTCATTTATTGAATTTGAATTTTTTTGTTTTATGTCAATTTGTACTGTTTCTTTTACTTTTATCTTATCTTCTTTTGATCTTAATTTCTTATCAATTAAACCAAGTTTTATTGTAATTATTATTATTTACATTTTTATTATAATTCTATTTTTATTTTTATAAATTTTGTATCTTTTATTTACTGTTATTTTAAAATGAGTAAATGTAGTTATTATATGTCAATTCCTGTATTTGTAAATGTTCAGCTACACTGAAAGTGAGGGTTGCCCCTTAATGTACTTCTGACTCAAAATAAAGATTTATTGATTGATTGATTGAACCCCAGGGGACTGAAAGTTTGGGAACGCCCACACCTGCATAAGTTGTGAGGTGTTATCTTGTGAGTGAGAACTTCACCTTCAGTTCAGGCATGGTGATGATGAGGGAGGAGGGCAGCGTGACGTCGGGGTTATTAGTGTAGTCCAGAGGAACGACGTTCGGCGCCAGATCACGAAAACGCCCGTGTAACCTACAACACACAACACACAGATCAACACGCCTAACCACGATCATCACACATAACCACGATAATCAACACACCTAACCACGATAATCAACACGCCTTACCACGATCAACACGCCTTACCACGATCAACACACCTTACCACGATCAACACGCCTTACCACGATCAACACGCCTAACCACGATCATCAACACGCCTTACCACGATCAACACGCCTAACCACGATCATCAACACGCCTTACCCCGATCAACACGCTGAACCACTATAATCAACACACCTTACCACGATCAACACGCCTTACCACGATCAACACGCCTAACCACGATCATCAACACGCCTTACCACGATCAACACGCCTAACCACGATCATCAACACGCCTTACCCCGATCAACACGCCTAACCACGATCATCAACACACCTTACCACGATCAACACGCCTAACTACGATCAACACGCCGAACCACTATAATCAACACGCCTAACCACGATCATCAACACGCCTTACCACGATCAACACGCCTAACCACGATCATCAACACGCCTTACCACGATCAACACGCCTAACCACGATCATCAACACGCCTTACCACGATCAACACGCCTAACCACGATAATCAACACACCTAACCTCGATCATCACACATAACCACTATAATCAACACACCTTACCACGATCAACACGCCTTACCACGATCAACACGCCTAACCACGATCATCAACACGCCTTACCCCGATCAACACGCCTAACCACGATCATCAACACACCTTACCACGATCAACACGCCTAACTACGATCAACACGCCGAACCACTATAATCAACACACCTAACCACGATAATCAACACACCTTACCACGATCAACACGCCGAACCACTATAATCAACACACCTTACCACGATCAACACGCCTTACCACGATCAACACGCCTAACCACGATCATCAACACGCCTTACCCCGATCAACACGCCTAACCACGATCATCAACACACCTTACCACGATCAACACGCCTAACTACGATCAACACGCCGAACCACTATAATCAACACACCTAACCACGATAATCAACACACCTAACCACGATAATCAACACACCTAACCACGATCATCACACATAACCACTATAATCAACACACCTTACCACGATCAACACGCCTTACCACGATCAACACGCCTAACCACGATCATCAACACGCCTTACCCCGATCAACACGCCTAACCACGATCATCAACACACCTTACCACGATCAACACGCCTAACTACGATCAACACGCCGAACCACTATAATCAACACACCTAACCACGATAATCAACACACCTAACCACGATCATCACGCCTAACCACTATAATCACGCCTAACCACGATAATCAACACACCTAACCACGATCATCACGCCTAACCACGATAATTAACACGCCTATCCACTATGATCAACACGCCTAACCACGATCATCATGCCTAACAACTATAATCACGCATAACCACGATCAACACCAGCAAATGATTGGTAATTCCAATGGCAACAAGAATGCTGCGCACATGTCTGATGCATGACTCTCTCTGTCTCTTTTTTCCTCAATATAAAATACAATACAAAAATCAGATGAGCATTAATTATTTTTATATTATATTTTATATATATATATATATATATATATATAATATTTTAAATTATTTTTTAAAAAGCCACTTAACCAGTTAAGATTTGCTGATTTAACAGATGAGAAGCTACTCCCTGCATCAGCTGAAACATAATCACCCATGCCATAATTATTATCCAATGGGAGGCACATACCTACTTACTTAGTTAAAT
Organism: Astyanax mexicanus; assembly: GCF_023375975.1. Lineage (NCBI taxonomy): Eukaryota > Metazoa > Chordata > Actinopteri > Characiformes > Acestrorhamphidae > Astyanax > Astyanax mexicanus. The sequence goes on from NW_026040053.1 coordinate 153,337, forward strand.
TCAGGTGTTGACCATTTTTTGTATGAATGTATATATATATTATCTTTTTATTATGTGTTTTTAATTATGAACAGAGTAATAAAGCTGATTTTACTCACCGCAGTATTTCTTTACTGGTGAAGAAAGTGCAGTCCTGTTACAGAACAGATCAGCAGGGATAGGTTATTAACTACAACACCAGTCAAAAGTCTGGACACACTTTCTCATTTACTGTTTTTATTTTTCCTACATAGTAAATGAATAGTAAAGTGATCTATCAGATTATGAAGGAACACATAATGAATCATGTAGTAACTTAAAAACAGTGTTAAACAAACCTAAATACTCTGTGAAGAAGATGCTCTTATCTGGGGAGCTGTTTGTTAACTTGTAGTTTCTAAGGCTGGAAACTCTGATGAACTTATCCTGTACAACAGAGGAAACTCTCACTCTTCTATACTTTACTGGGGCGGACCTGATGAGTGCCAGTTTCATCATTATCATCATAATTTTTTCTTTATTTAGTTAAGTAGTTGTTTCTTCTCATAATCTGTATTAGAACATTACTGAAATATTCACTATTCACTGTATACCTGTAACTCTACCTCTTCACTACTTTACTTTAACTGATGCTCTCAAACTTTACATTAAGATACAAGAAATTCAAGTAATTAACTCTTGATGAGTTCAGCACAGCTGTTAACTGAAAGCCTGAATTCCAGGTGACTCTACCTCATAAAACTGACTGAGAAAATCCAGCAGAGATGTTCAAAACTGATCAGCTAAACAAGAGGAGCTTGTTCTTCATAGTTTGGATGAGTTTAATATTAATCTACAATTCAGAACATTGTAAATAAGGGTTGGGTTACCTGATACTCGTCCAGCTGATCATCTCTGAAGGTGGATTGTTTATTTCCCATTCTTAATAATAAAACTCAGCAGCATGTCTGAACTCAGCCGGAACTAAATAAATAATAAATAAACTATAAAAGAAATAAAATAACAGATGATCCCACTTAAATCATTTCAAATTAAAGAATAAATCTGTAAAACTCAGTTCTGCTCAGAACAGCCCGAAATAACTAAACCCAAAACACAGCAGCACCGGGGAGCGGCTCCGCTGCCTGCAATGATTAAACCCGCCACCAGGGGGCGACAACTCCCCGCCGCGAGAACTGAAACCACAGCTGATTTATAGAGAGACTGACCACTTTCAGTACATTACTGCAAAACAGCTAAAAACGGTAATTAAACACAATCATCATTACTCATTTAGAATAATCGATTAATTTTAGAAATAAAAATAAAGATATATGTTATTATATTTAAATACACAGCTCTGGAATTACATTATTATTATTAATATTATTATATTAAAAATGACGTTTAATCACTATTGTCGAAATGTTGAATTAAAATTAAGTTTTCAGGTTGGTTCTTCTGCTCGACTGTATGATAAGATAAGATAAGATAAGATAAGATAATCCTTTATTAATCCCGCAATGGGGAAATTTACAATGTTACAGCAGTACAGAGGAAAGGACAGAGAAACAGGCCAGGAAAAAAAGATATATAAAAACAAATAATGATAAATCTATATATACAAAAACAATTACAGGAAATATATAAAAGCTACTTTAAAAAAATTATATATAGTAAAGGAAATATATATATATATATACATCTAGTGCATAGAGATATAATTATGGTAGGGTGTGACCAGTATTATTGCACAAAGAGTAGCAGTAAATAAATATCAAATAAATAGTAGATAAAAAGGTGAGAGAAATATTGCACGTTAAACATATTGCACAGATGGTGAAGGTAGATAAGGTGACATGTAGTGAGGTAGATATTGCACACGGTAAGCATTACAGCTATACTGAGTAGTATGTAAGTTTGTATGAAGTACTGAGATAATAAACTAGTGTTTAGTTTGAGTGTGGTGTGTTGTAAAGTCTGATGGCGTGTGGAAGGAAGGACCTGCGGTATCTCTCCTTCACACAGCGCGGGTGCAGCAGCCGGGTACTGAAGGAGCTGCTCAGTGCTGTCAGAGAGTGGTGCATGGGGTGAGACAGGTTCTTCAGCATGTTCTTAAGCTTAGTCCTCATTCTCCTGTCTCCCACCACCTCCACTGGGATAAATTATACTCTTAAATTATTGTCCTTTTTTTTAAATATTTAGCTTTTTTTTTAAAGTGTTAGAGAAATGTGTCCATATTTTTCTGTATAAAAATTATCAAACATTTTAAAACTTTAATTTAGCTCAAATTCCCCAAATAATTCACCCATTATTTTTGGAGCGTCCTCTAGTGGATACTCTATTCTGTATACGCTCTGTGGTGCTGATACTGACGCACTTACACAGGAGACATAATTATATATATATATATATATATGTTTTAACTACACTGAATCTGTAGTCTTTATTGTAGTGTTAATAATAATAATAATAATAATAATAATAGAAAACATTCAACTAACATTATAATTTTTCTTTTGTGAGCCAAGTGATCGAAACTTTGCTGAAGAAGCAGTTTTGCCCCTATTAATCACAACACTCACAAGCTTTAATCTGTTGTCATTTTCCCTACATTAAAGCATATTGTTTTTTCTATAGTATTTAATACACAAAAGAACGTGAAAGATCAGCAACAAGCTGTGGTTCTTCCATGATATAGAAATATATATTATTGTGTATAATAAATATAATAGAATAAGAATATTACAATACTAATGTTGTACGATCAATAAATAAAATAGAAAGGGAAATTGTAAACTATATGTATTATTTTTACTATTGTTGTTGTTCTTGTTGTAGGACGATACATACAAAATAAAAATATATATCTTTTCATAATTTAACTTAATTTTGCACAGTTTTAAATTTCCATTTCCTTAGATGTCATTTGTTAAACATTATGTGTAAAACTACAGAATCTCTACAGAGGAGAAAATCCACTTCAGAATCTCTCCTGGGTTTGTGTGAACACCAAGGGGCGCTCCAAAATAAGTGGGTTTCCATGGCTCACAATCAGAGTTTATAAATGTTTTATCATTTTTAACTACAAAGTGCTGACTGACTGTATCCCCAGCTTCAGCTCACTAACCAATCAGCTCACAGAAGCAAAATATTTCAAATACATATATAATTTTTTTTCATTTTATGCATTTGATAAAATGCAAGAGCAATATGTATTATTTATAATTATTGTTTGAAAATGTTCTTGTTAAATCGGTGTTACTCTCAGTCTTGGTCAGGTCTTCCCTGTGAAGGAGATCTCTCATCTCTATGGAATTGTAGCTGGTAAAATAAAGGCTAAATAATACAAAATAATAATAATAAATCAGTAATGCTATCACCTTTATGTTTACTATAAAAAAATCTGAAATATATAGATAGGTTTTCTTAGTTTTTTTTTTATTACAAAAATGCTTTATTAGTCTTACCGAAATAAAAAAAATCCTGAAAAACAACTTAGTTTCTATTTTTAATTTAAGTTTTTAGCGTTTAGCTCTATTCACCCCAATTCATTTTGGTCTGACTCACGGGCTCCCACTAGCGGCGATTCGCGGAGAGTGGGCGGGCTCTCCATAAAACAGCTTTGGTGTGACGTCCGTGGACACCAAGTAGACCCCGCCCCTTTCTTCCCCTAAGACTTGTAGCTTATAGAAGTAGATAGGAGTTAACTACTTTACCCCCGTTTTTATGTATCGTTAGTTTAATAACGGTACTTTTATATATATACAGATATTATAGATCAAATTTTAGATATTAGAAATGGCAAAAACATACGATTATCTGTTCAAACTGCTGCTGATCGGAGATAGCGGAGTGGGCAAGACCTGCCTACTGTTTCGGTTCAGTGAGGACGCTTTCAACACCACCTTTATTTCCACAATAGGTCAGTTTATCTCCATTTTTTGTATCTATTTTGTTCAAAATAAACGTTAAACTAAAGTTATATTAACAGGATATGTGCGTGTCTTGCTGTTTATTTTTTAGATAGGATTTTTTTAGCTAGTAAATGCAGAACCAGATGTTGAAAGTCTGAAACAGGACAAAACCAGGTCCAGAATATGAAGATCCGTTCCGGGATTTCTCTACAACCGCCTGGGTGGCTCCGCTTTTGTTCGGCTGCAGCGGAGCCGCTTAGGCGGGTGGAACGAAATCCTGGAGCGGATTTTCACTTGCGTTATTTATTATTATTTATTTAATTTTTAAATAACAGTAAAGTTAAAGTTACATAAACAGCAAAGCCTTTTTTACATTGATAAATATATGTTATTAAATCAAATTCTAACTAGAAACTGCGGTTAAAAAAAATCTACATCTGAAACTCCATTCCGGGATTTTGTTTCTACCGCCTAGGCGGCTCCGCTTTGGCTGGCCTGCAGCGGAGCTGCCCAGGCGGGTAGAACAAGATCCCGGAGTGGATTTTCATTTTATGTACCATCAGTGTTTTTTGACCAAAACATTTAATATATACTTAACCTATATAGGATTCTACTGAATTCTAAGACGAATTAAAGCACTTTTCTATTTTTTATAATTTAGATTAAATCTATTTATTAACCAGATATTTATAATAATAATTATTATTTTATTTTATTAAGTTCATAGTTAGCTAGTTTACAATAGTTGAGTGACAGGAAAAGGCCTTCCGTTCTGACTATGCTGATTAGCATTAGCTTCCCAGTTAGCCTAGCTTAGCTTAGCTAAGCCTAGAGAAGGTTTTTGAGTCTTTTTAGTTTATTTAGCTCATTTTGTCGTTTAAAAGCGATATGAATGTAGTAATGTAGTTTTATAAATTACTACAATAATCGCATATGTGTCATAACCCAGTAAAGGGAACTGATAGCAAGCAAGCTAGGTAATGTTAGCTTACTAGTTAGCCTAGCTTAGCTTAGCATAGGTAAGTTTTTTTGGGGGGGTCTTTTTACTTTAATTTTAGCTCATTTTGTCGTTTAAACACGTTAGAAAAGTAGGAATATAATTCAGTTTATTACTAGAAACAATACTATATAAGTAATATAGTAATATAAGCAATATTCTGTAAGTCTCACCACAGCTCGGAGTTTGAGTAAAGAGAACAGATAGCAAGCTAACTATCTAAGATAACATTGCTAACTAGCTAACTAAGTAAACTTATATGACAGGTCTCTGTTTAGTAGTTTTGGGTGTTTTAAAGGAGTAACGTTATTTGAGTAAAATTATTTATGTTAAAGGTTAAATATTACTGCTGAAAAAGTAGAAGTCCTCCCCTTCAGTAAAAGCACAAAAGTAGTTACTTTTAGGTTAAATAAGCATTGAAAGCAAACGTATCACAAGTTATTACTGCTCTAATGTTCTATTATTATTTATACAGTAGCTACCAGTGAAAAGTTTGGACACATATTCTCATTAAGTGTTTCTTTTTATTTCTTTATTTAATGTATTTTTTACATTGTAAATTAATTTGAAATGATTAAGGGACACTAGGAATTAGGTAGTAAACAGTAAAAAATCCTGGTGTAAAAAAACACTGAATGAGAAGAGGTGTCCAAACTTTTGACTGATAAGTTACTTGATAATAAAAGTGAAAATACTGGTTGTAGTTTTCAGGCCGGGTTGTGATTTTAGGCCAGTTTATGGTTTTGGTTTGTTTGTTCTCGGTTTGGGTTTTGTTGTTGGGTTGGGTTTTTGTTGTTGGGTTGGGTTTTTGTTGTCGGGCTGGGTTTTGTTGTCGGGTTTGGTGTTGTTAGGCTGGGTTTTGTTTTGGGCTGGGTTTTTGTTGTTGGGTTTAGTGTTGTTGGGTGGGGTTTTTGTTTTTGGGTTGGGTTTTTGTTGTTGGGTTGGGTTTTGTCCTTGGGCCGAGTTTTGTCGTTGGGCCGAGTTTTGTTGTTGGGCTGGGTTTGGTATTGTCGGCCTGGGTTTTGTTTTGGGCTGGGTTTTTGTTGTTGGGTTTAGTGTTGTTGGGTTGGGTTTTTGTTGTTGGGCTGAGTTTTTGTTGTTGGGTTGGGTTTTTGTTGTTGGGTTTAGTGTTGTTGGGTTGGGTTTTTGTTGTTTGGTTGTGTTTTGTTGTTGGGCTGAGTTTTTGTTGTTAGGTTGGGTTTGTTGTTGGGCTGGGTTTTTGTTGTTGGGTTTGGTTTTGTTTCGGTTTACGTTTTGTTTTGGCTGGGTTTTGGTTCTTGGGTTGGGTTTTGTTTCGGTCTGGGTTTTTGTTCTTGGGTTGGGTTTTGTTGTCAGGCTGTTTTTTTGTTTCGGGTTGCGTTTTGTTTCGGCTGGGTTTTTGTTCTTGGGTTGGGTTTTGTTTCGGTCTGGGTTGGGTTTTGTTCTTGGGTTGGGTTTTGTTTCGGTCTGGGTTTTTGTTGTTGGGTTGGGTTTTGTTGTCTCCCCGGGGTTTTGTTTCGGGCTGGGCTGGGCTGGGTTGGGTTTTTGTTGTTGGGTTGGGTTTTTGTTGTTGGGTTTAGTGTTGTTGGGTTGGGTTTTTGTTGTTTGGTTGGGTTTTGTTGTTGGGCTGAGTTTTTGTTATTAGGTTGGGTTTGTTGTTGGGCTGGGTTTTTGTTGTTGGGTTTGGTTTTGTTTCGGGTTGTGTTTCATTTTGGCTGGGTTGGGTTTTGTTTCAGGCTGGGTTTTTGTTATTGGGCTGGGTTGGGTTTGTTGTTGGGTTGGGTTTGTTTGTTGGGATGGGTGTTGGGTTTTGTTTCGGGCTGGGTTTTTTGTTTTGTTTTGTTGGTGGGTATGCATTTTCCTGTCTGTCAGTGTTGAATAGTTTCTGGTTGCCGTGCCACAGACTTCCTCTATTGCTATGGAGAACACTGCAGTCTCACTTCCCGCCTCATATCCTGTCAGATCTTTCAGTGGAGAGACTCAGCAGCTGCCAGAACTCTTACATTCATCAGAACTGGGAGCACTTTCACTTCCCACTGAACAGAACCACTTCATTATACAGCAGAACAGTAACATGACTAAAAACTCATATCTCAGAACGGAGAATATCATACAATGCAATATCTGTATCAAACTATAATAATAAAGCGTCTGTATTTAATTATACCAAAAACATCAAACAGAATATGGTGTGTCATTGGCTCAGTAAACTGGGTTGGATTATGAAGTTTGATATGGTGAAATAAAGTTGTTATAAGCTGCTCCTTTAATTATGATGTTTCTATGACACGATTAGCATCACTCTCATGACCTTCATGAGTTACGATTCAAACGTAGAGAGAGACTACACACCCCACATAACTTTAGAAACAGACAAAAATAGCTTTAATCAATGGATTTTAAAGCTACATGGCCCCACATTTACCTTCTTCGTTTTTTTATGTTTCTAGAAGTGGGCATTTTGCATGCACATTTTCAATTTAACTTTCTAAGGTAGTTTTCACACTCAGCCAAACAACAAAACCCCAGCCCACCAAAACCCAACCCAACAACAAAACCCAAACCAACAAAAAAAACCAACCCGACAACAAAACCCAACCCAACAACAAAAAATCTGTTTGGTTTGGTTTTACGCAAACATAAACCTAAACACACCAAAATACGCACCAATAAACCATGTAAGCACATTGTCTTCTCTGATTGGTCAGAGCTATCTGGCACGGGAGGAAGAAAGTAAATATAGTGTGAAGATTCTGTGTTGCAGTGTGTATATCTCTATATCTGTGAAACGTGAAGCTGCTTAAACACAGAACACTGAAAATTTGTTTTCACACAGTGTTTTCAATGGGACGTGAGGTGCAGATGATCTGTCCTAGTCTTAAAATGACAATAATATAATTTATCACAATAATTTCTGGGATGGTATATCTTCCAGAAAAAATCTTATTGTGACAGGCCTAATGATACAGTAAAATATTAGCATATTGCCCAGCTCTTGGGTGAGGTTATGAAAGCTGGTGTTTATAATCATTAAGAGAAGAAAGATCGTGACCCTGTTATTATTATTATTATTTTGTTTCAGGAATCGACTTCAAAATTAGAACGATTGAGTTGGACGGGAAGAAGATCAAGCTTCAGATCTGGTGAGTCTCTGGAAGACTGCGCTCAGTAATGCTGCAGACTGATTAATGTGTGTGATTAATTCATTTGTGTGTGTGTGTGTGTGTTCTGCAGGGATACAGCAGGACAGGAGAGGTTTAGAACCATTACTACAGCGTACTACAGAGGAGCGATGGTGAGGCTCCTGCTTGCTTTTGTTGCATTAATAATATAAAATTTTGATGTTAGACTGTTAAATGCATCACAGCTAATAATGACTGTTTTGCTCTACGATTGAATATACAATTAAAAATCCAAATCAAATCATGAGACAGTATGAAAAATGCAAAGAATTTGATTTAAACTTTAATGTAACAGTATGAACCCAAGATTTAAGATATAATTTAATTTAATAAACTTCCATACCTGCATTTCATCCCTCCAACATATTCCAAACAAAGTGGGGACAGTAAATTATTTAACACGGTGTAACGTTAACATTCCTTTTGAGGATATAGTGTTGGACGATATACTGTATTTCTAGTAACTGATACTGTTACTAGAAAAGTACAATACCCCATTTATTTAGTACTGCTACTTAAAGGAAAGCTCTGGTGTGAAATGGACTTTGGGTGTCTGAAGCTTTCTGAGATCCAGTATTTTCTGCTCTTTACCCAAACAGACTTTAGAATGAGTGATATGGGGCATATTTTACCCTGCAGATAAATCACTTTTTACACCGTTATTCAGCTCAAAGTAGCTCCACACTTCACTGGTAGAATCCGGAGAGTCCTGAAATTTAAAACCAGACATTTAGAATTTTCTTGGAAATGCATGAATTCCAGCTGCTGCTGAAAAAAAAAGTCTGGTTACTGTTGATATCAACAACAAATATAAACACTACTCAAAAAGTTTTATTATTGGTTCTCGTGCTCGACGGTTGATTTATTGTGATTAAATTAAAGATGGTGGTGCTGGGGATTCATCTACATTATAGGATGTAAACAGTGGTTTTTAATAATCTTCTTGTTCAGTTTTAAAGCTCTAAATGTCTGGTTTTAAATATCAGGACTCTCTGGATTCTACCAGTGAAGTGTGGAGCTACTTTGAGCTGAATAACGGTGTAAAAAGTGATTTATCTGCAGGGTAAAATATGCCCCATATCACTCATTCTAAAGTCTGTTTGGGTAAAGAGCAGAAAATACTGGATGTCAGAAAACTGCAGGAGAGCGGAGGAGAGATATTCAACACAGATAACTTTTTTTTTTTTTATCAGGTTTTAATAAATACACCCAAAGTACATTTTATACCGGAGTTCTGCTTTTAATCGACTCTACACTCAACCCATCGTAACCCAAGCGTCCAAACATCACACAGATTACAAGATATGACCTTTTTTGTGAAAAATAAAAGTCCTGCTGTGTTTCTGTGTTTCAGGGCATCATGCTGGTTTACGACATCACTAACGAGAAGTCGTTTGACAACATTAAAAACTGGATCAGAAACATTGAGGAGGTGAGACTCTAATCCATGATTTATATATATATATATATATATATATATATATATATATATTTTTTTTTTTTTTTAAGTTTTTTTCTTAAAAATTATGTTACCATGCGTTCACACTAATAGGTGACAGAGCGACTAGTGACCTGTGGGGTGAGGGGCGGGGCTTGTACACGAAGGGGAGTCAGATTTTGACAAAGAGCTAGAATTCAGCACAAGTAATTTTTGTCCCTCCTTTAAAATGACAAGGAAGTACCAGCATTAAAAATGTAATCATGATTAATCTTTGAATATTGTTGTGATTAATACAATAAAATGTTAAAGCAATTGACACCTTTAATATACGAATTATTACATTTTACAAATCTAACATTTTATTAGATAAATTTATTTACAGTACAGGCAGAAAGTTTAGACACACGTTCTCTTTTTTAATGCGTTTTCTTTATTTTGATGATTATTTACATTGTTCATTCTCACTGAAGCATCAAACTATGAATGAACACATGTGGAGTTTTATGTACTTAATAAAAAAAAGGTGAAATAACTAAAAAAAAAAAAAAAAAACGTTTTATATACTAGTTTCTTCAAAATAGCCCCCTTTGCTCTGATTACTGCTTTACACACTCTTGGCATCATTCTCTCAATGAGCTTCAAGAGGTGGCCACCTGAAATGAAAAGTTTTCCAACAGTCTTGAAGGAAGGAAGGAGTTCCCAGAGGTGTTTATTAGCACTTGCTGCTCCTTTGTCTTCTTCACTCTGTGCTCCAGCTCACCCCAAACCATCTGGATTGGGTTCAGGTCCGGTGACTGTGGAGGTTCAGCTCATTTTTTATTAAGTACATAAAACTCCACATGTGTTCATTCATAGTTTTGATGCTTCAGTGAGAATCTACAATGTAAATAGTCATGATAATAAAGAAAACGCACTGAATGAGAGAAGGTCCAAACTTTTGTACTGCCTGTACTGTACTTTAAATATTTTTTTTCAATATCGTGCATCACTAGTTGTCTTGTCTTGTCTTGCTAACCAGCCACAGTGATGCATGCTAATGCTAACGCTAATGCTAAAGCTAACATGAGACACACTCAGGCCGGTGTGAAAGCAGAGTTAGACCGATAAACTGAATAAACTGTAAATATGTTCTGTACTCTGTTTCAGCACGCGTCGTCCGACGTGGAGCGAATGATTCTGGGAAATAAATGTGATATGAACGATAAGAGGCAGGTGTCTAAAGAGCGAGGAGAGAAGGTAAACACTGCTGTACTTTTACTTTATGTTCTAATCTCTGATATTAACTGAACAATTTATTTATGATTAATTTGTTTCTGACCGTTCTTAATGTTGTGGCCGTTACAGCTAGCCATTGATTACAGTATCAAGTTCTTAGAGACGAGTGCGAAGTCCAGCACTAATGTGGAAGAGGTAAGAGAATTAATATTATTAAATTAACATTAATAAATTAATTTCCTTATTAATCCGCTGTGATAACTGTGTTCTGGTTTCTCTGGTTTTATCTCAGGCTTTCTTCACTCTCAGCAGAGACATAATGACCAGACTCAATAGAAAAATGGTGAGTTTGAGTTTGATTGTCTGCAGATTTGTTGGAAAGCGGTTTTATTGGACATTATACACAAAATTAATCTGACAATAAAGTATAAAGTACAGGCAGAAGCAACAGACGCACTGTGTTTGTACTAAAGTTAAATTAAAGGTCTTATTGTGCTAAAATTCTCTTTATCTTGTTGTTTGTGAAATACAGTAGGTCTCTCTAAATTCTGAGTTGTTTATGATGCTGCACATGATGAAACTCTTCCTCAACCTCTATTCTCTGCAGCAGCTAGTAAAAGAAAATATTCAGAAAAACGAGTCGATCAGGAAAAGCACCGTTTCTACATCAACCCGTGAATTAGTATTCGTGGCCCCGCCCACCTCGCCACGGGACCGCCCACAGGCAGCGCTGAAGCCGGGCTACAGCGTTGGAAGCTATAGCTAAGGTGGAGCTTAGAGCTCTGTTTACTCTGTTAGCATTAGCTATAGCTTGTGTTAGTAACTGTAGGTTTAAATCGGATCTCCGGTTGATTCTGCGTTTTACTGAGACCTTAAATAAACAGTAGTGAAGCACGGTTTGACAAGACAGCATAATCGACAGAATACCGGTCAAAGCTTGCGTCCTTTGCATCAGATTTTATGCAGGTAGGCAGGTGTTCTCTGCTGCTGTGCTGTTGCAAAAATTTAAATAAGAGCTAATAAAATTGTAGGTTTGTTTTTTTTCGTATGTGACACCTTAAGTTGTTATATAAAATAAAATAAAAAAAATAAAAAAATAAATACTTATAAATAAGGTATGGAATGGTGTGATAACAACTAGATGGTGTGTTGTCTGAAGGACATAATGCAGTAGAGGGTTAAACATGTTTGTTGAGATTATTGTCACTGAAACTGAAATTCTGTGTGTTTTTGTGTAGAATGAGAATAATCCAGCGGGAGGAGGACCGGTGAAGATCACGGAGAACCGATCCAAAAAGCCCAGTTTCTTCCGCTGCTCTCTCCTCTAATCCTGACACTCCTACAACCTCAGCGTGTGTGTGTGTGTGTGTGAATGTGAGTGTGTGTGAGTGTGTGTTAAGGGCTTGTTTGTGAGTTTTTAAGCTCAGTGTTGGGTTATGTAGATCTGCCTACTAAACCTCCGGAGTGTGAGCTGCTGCTGAGAGCTGACGGACTGGTGGAGTGATGGAGTGATAGAGCGATGAAGTGATGGACCAACAGAATGACAGCTGGACTGACTGACTAACGGAATGACGGACTGGTGGACTGACAGACTGACTGAAAGACAGTCTTATTAGTCTTACTACAGTCTTATTACTGCCCCTTATTAAAGCTCCTAAAGGCACTTTTCTTAGGAACAGTGTTAAAAACACACTGTAACTTTAGTTACAGTTTAGTTATTTTATATATTTTAATTTTTTTTACTGAAGAATTATGAAGAATTTTGAAGGAAGAAAAAGTACTGCAGAGATAAGGCTGAGGATGAGGGATGAGTATTTAGCTTGTTTAGGCAGATCAGTACTGAAATAAATGTTCTGTGTTTTGAGTCAAGAACTAAAAGATATGAAGGATTTCCTAACATGGCCCTATCACAGAAAACACAATTTCCCTCACTTTCCTGTATTTTTCACACTATAAGCTGCACTATCAATGAAAGTCTATATTCTGGTCTGTTTTTATACATAAAGCGCACTGGACTATAACTGGATTATAATTCGCATTTTAAGATACAATATAAGGAACGTTAATTCAGTAGGTCTTTCCGCTGGGTGGTGGTGCGGGGTAATAAAGCTAAGCTAAGTAAACAAAACTGTAATAAAAAAAATGCTGGATGGTAATCTACACAGATTTCTCTTCTGAAAACTGTTTATTTGGGTGAGTAAAGCACTTCCGGTTATTTACAGTAAACTTAGATTCACGAATTTCTGCAGCATTAAGGCTGGAGCATTAGCATTAGCAGCTAATCGCTAGCAATAGTGCTACACTGAGAAAACCCGAGTGATCTGGTAAACTAGGGCGATATTAGCCAGCGGTTCGTCCTACGTAGCTTGTTTTAACACGGTAAACACACAGACTACAGTCTGATATACTCACCTCTGAATGGCCCTTAGTGTGGTTAGCAGCTAATGCTGATGCTGCTCCAGCAGTGCTAGCCGGGGATAGCAGCAGGCTACAGGCCGATAATACTCACCTCTGTACATAGAAAGAGCTAGCATGGTTAGCGGCTAATGCTAATACTGCTCCAGTCTGGGTGCTGGAGAACTAAACTGAAACTCCTGTATAACTCAGGGGCACTAGATTATAAGGAGCTCTGATGATTTTTTGAAAAATTATAGAATTATAAAATTATATTTTAAGTGCACCTTATAGTGCGGAAAAAAATGTGACATTGCCATACATAATTGTGCGATATTAGAAAATACAGGATATTTTGTCCGATTTCACAAGATGTTTGTGATCAAACACGTTATAGTATTAATACGCATTATGGGTATGCAGGATTAAGTAAAATTATATCGGATCAGAAAGCAACAATTATATTTTTGTCCAAAACCAAACAAAATGAAACAAACATTTGGGCAAAGGCTGAATAACTAACATATTTTTTGTCAGGTTTTTGCTAATTTGTTAAAAGTCTTGCTGAAGTGGGAAACTGTGTCAAAAAATGTGTAAAAAAGAATGATGACAGTTTTTGAAACTTGAACCTGCACAAACGGTATAAGTGCACTTACATAAAAATATAAAACATAAAAAAGGAAATGATAAATGAAGGATGTGAGTGTTTTTAGGAAAAGAAAGATGATGTTGTTATTGATAGACATTATGTTTGATTATGTTTTCAGTGGAAATGTTGTTTCGTAAGGATTTGAAAAGAGCGAAAGTGTAGAGAGAGAGAAAAGTGCAATATGTTCCACAATGCAGTTTTCATGTCTTCCTGACTGAAATACAAAACGAGACCAAAGTGTCCTTTAGGGTCTGTAATCTTTTACTTTTATTATTTTATTTCCCTTTAAAGAAAAGGCCACTGCTAACTGCTAACATGTGGCTTCTGCATGGAAACTGTTATAGATCCGGTTAGCATCGTGTTAATGCTCTTATGCTAATGCTAATGCTAACCGGCCCTACAGTCCCTCCTGCTGTAGTTGGTTAGTTTTACCCTGTGTTACGTTGGCAGGCGACCATTCATTTTCTATGGGCAGGCTTGCCAGGTCTAACAAAAATTTCCAGCCCAAAGTCAGTCTAAAACCCACCCCCTTCAGCAGCCTAAAGTAGCCCAACATATATATATATATCTGTCACACATTTAAAGCAAATGGCAAAACAACTTATTTTTATGTGATTAATAATATTTTTAGTTTTTTTTTGTTCTATTTTTTAGTTATTAGTTCTTTTATAAAAGTTTTCTATTCCAGCCAAGAACATTTAATAGTAACATATTTAGCAAAAAGTAACTTTTACTTTTACTTTTCTGTTCTTGCCCCTCCTGAACTTTCTTCACTTTTTTTTTTTTTTTCATCGCCTGGTAATTTTTGGTTACATTCTGATTTTTGTTTTTTTGTGAGTTTTTTCTTGTTTGTTGGCGGTTGCGGTAAATTTTAAAAGTAGCCCAAAAACGCCCCCCTGCCACCCCTGATTTTTTTTTTTTTTTTCTGAATTTGGGAAAACCGCGAACCTGGCAACTCTGCCTGTGGGAGGGCACAATTTGTAGCTATGTCACTGTGAAGCGACATTGTACACTGATTGGCCAAATATTATAATATGAATTATAGCCGCTGATTATTCCTCTCCTGTTTTATATGATGCATTTTTGCACAAATTCAGTAGCAGTTTGAAGGAAAATGAAGCGTGGAAGAAAGTAGTGGATGGCTCAACAGGTAGCTTGCTAGCATGCTAACCGGCCACATCAATACACACCCACTAGCCCAGTAGGGACAAATGTGGGGCGAAACCACAAACCACTTATCTCCTGCCAGTGTGAACGCAGGGTTAGTGTTTTTTTATTTTATATAAAATGAAGTATATTCCATTTACTGATTACAGAGGCGCATTGTGTACCGACAGGGGAGACTAGTATCCGAACGCTTTTTGAAGCAGCAGCCTGAATATTATTAATGCACATTATTATGTTTACTAATATTATTCTATTTTTATACTTTATCAGAGGAAGCACCTGTTACTTACCTGAACCACTGCATACAACCAACCACTGTACCTGTACCTGTTAACCTCTTCTAATTTTTATATAATGTATACATATCTGAGTTTCAGTGTATTTAAAGTGTTAACGATTTACCTTTTTCTAATTCATCTTTTTATATATATATATATATATATATAAATAATCTAAATCCTTAAGTGTGAATTTATGGTGTAGTGTTTACATCATCACTGCAACAGTATTGTTTTCTTTTCTGTTTTTTCTTTGTCTTTGCACTATTTAGGCCTATTACTCTAATAACTCTTTTTTGTTGTTGTTGTTTTGTTTTTTAGACGATATATTTGTGCTTAGCAATATTACTGTCATTTTTGATACCACTGATTTAATTACACTATTTAAATATTTACACCATCTTAATAATTAGCAATATTTGGGAGCATCATCAGGTTAAATCCCAAGAATCACTGTTTTTGCATCAGCAGCCGGAGTCAGAGAGAGAGAGTACAGTTGGTCATGCTGTTATTTCTGAGTGGGTACAGTAGGAGGCGTTCTCTCTCCTCACTCATCACTTCTAATTTAATATACACAAAATAAGATATTTTAATTCTATTCCACATTCTACTAATTTTCTTTAAGGGTGCACGACTGCTCGAGTTATATTGGATTGGTTTGGGCCCGACTGAGCCCGCCCCTGATCAGCATAATAGTCATAGGTATTCTTCATGACCTTGGTGGTCCAGATTTAAATATGCATGCTGGCTCATATGCATATTATCATTATCATCACCATTAAGAATGTAACGATGACAGCACTTCGTCTCCCAATCAGACTGCTCTTAATTACTATCTCTGAATAATGGATTTAATGCTTTAATCTTCTGTTTCTTCTATAAAAAGTGTTTTTTTTTTTTACACGTCTTCCTCAACTCCTTTGTCTATATGAATAAATATATAATCAGTGTGAGCTGATATTGTATAAAAATTAAACTATCTTTTGTAAGTAAATATGTGTGTGCAAGTCTTTTATATATATGTACTTTATTTGAAGAGATTTTAGAGCTACAAAACCTAAAAATATCAGGGATAAATTACAGTGTGTGTTGGCCTGACAGAGGTCTTACACTAATTAACTAATTACACTAACGTATTTGGTTATTAAGACTTTAAAAATTAAATTTAAACACGTTTTGTAATTGTATAAAAATATGTTACCCAAACCTAGCAGTACCACTCCAGTCCACTGGGGGAGCCACAGCCCACAGGATAAAACCTGATGTAATAGAATAATATTTTTGAAGTGTAATTATGATTATTGCATATAAGCATTAGAGTAATCTCTAATTATTTCTCAAAGGTAAATACTGTCCCTTTGTCTCAGAAGAAAAATATATGCTATAAAATCAAGTATTGTTACTTAATGTATTATTATCATAAAAATACTTAATACTTAGCTCAAAATCCTGCTTTAAAACGGAAAAAACATGCTTACATACTTCTTTTAAATTAATATAATTATTTCAATAACTTTCATCAACAACAAATTGAATAATTTAAAAGTCTGTGATAACTGCATAAACATACTTCGATATACAGCTCTGGAAAAAAATGAAGAGGGCACTTCAGTTTCTGAATCAGTTTCTCTGATTTTGCTATTTACAGGTTTATGTTTGAGTAAAATAAAAAAAAAAGGTTAATGGTATAAAATAGCATTTATTTACCGAAAATGAGAAATGGCTGAAATAACAAAAAAAAAAAGATGCAGAGCTTTCAGACCTCAAATAATGCAAAGAAAACAAGTTCATATTCATAAAGTTTTAAGAGTTCAGAAATAATCAATATTTGGTGGAATAACCCTGGTTGGTTTTTAATCACAGTTTTTTTTCATGCATCTTGGCATCATGTTCTCCTCCACCAGTCTTACACACTGCTTTTGGATAACTTTATGCTGCTTTACTCCTGGTGCAAAAATTCAAGCAGTTCAGTTTGGTGGTTTGATGGTTTGTGATCATCCATCTTCCTCTTGATTATATAATAATAATTATATAATAATAAATAAAGATAATACTCTTTTTTGTCTCAAAGTAACTTTACTAATACTCAGAACTTGAGTGATCAAACAGCACAAATCAAATAAAACTGTACAAAGAAATATTTAAAAAAATACAGAAGAAAAGCAGTATTCATATTTTTGGAAATCAAGATGATTAATTTTTGCACGTCGTATTTACTAAACAGAACGTAAAGTAAAAAGTACAGTAATCAGATGTAAAGTCTTTTACTATTACTATTTTAGTAAATTATGATTTAGTGTAAGGAGCTCTGTATAAAATCAAAAACTAGAAAAAAAGAAACCGCATTTCTTAACAGAATAACATCAATGCAAATCTGAACTAATAACAGGTTCTGCAATCTGACTGTAATTAGGGTACTTGAGATTACTTAACTGTACTTAAGTACTTAAAAGAGGAATGCTAGCAGTCATTGTCTAAACACAGTGTATATTAGAAAATACCATGTAGAAAAAAAAAAAGAAGACCAATGGATCAATCACCACTGGACCGATTGGCCGATTCGGTTTCTATTAAACATAAAAATATATATTTATGTATACATTTATTTTCTGATGCGGGAGAATACTGCCATACATATGGCATTTCCAGAGAAGCTTCTGTTAAGGATGAATTTTTTCAGAATTACAGAATTACTTTCAGAAAGTGCAGGAAGTTTATAGAACCAGGCTATTGTCACCCATTAAACAATAGAAGAAGAAAAAGAAAGAGGTGTTGTGCTGAAATCTGTCTACAACAGATTAAGGTCCTGGTGATTCTGTATCTACTGTAACTGTAGATTAACCCTTGTTTATAAACACTAATAAAAGGAATCTGAGGGGAATCTGAAGAATAGAGACGCATTCTGCCAGAGAGCAGAATTCAGCACAACACCTGCTGAAAGGAAACTCACTGAACTGACAGCATTATACAAACCAATCAGAGTGAAGTATAAGGAGAGACTCTGCCCACATAGATGTAAACACACACATCCAGCTTGGTGTGAAGAATGGTCTGAACTTCCCAACAGGCGTGGGAAAGGTCTTTAGTACTGAGAGGAACTGGAGAACATGGACTCTAACTGGCAGAAAGCTGCTATAGATGACCTGATATGTACAAAAGCTCTATCCTGACAGGATTAGTTTCTCAGGGGGTTCTGGGTTAATTTTCTCTTTATGGGTTTTTTTTTATCCTCTGTGATTTTATTCCCGTCCAGAACGATCATGTAGGTGTTTTTCTCAGACGTCCTCTGAGAAAATTACAGGCTGAATTATCTACTGTTTTTCTCTGAACTCCGTGCTCCTCCGGTAATTTTAGTCCCGTCCGGACGCACATCTCTGAGTTTCGTCTCCTCGCCTTTAATACAAGTTTAGCTATTTGTCCACTGCTGTGCATGATACCAATAATTACACTTTGGGTGCTTGGGCATTTCCACAGATCCATGTATAAACAAAACAGTGAGTGAAAATGGAGGAGCTACTGAACTCCATGACCTGCTGTGACCGAGAAAGCCAAAAAATAAAAATAAAAACTCACTGATCCTCAGGAGTTTTATCACCAAAAAGTAAAAATGTGATATATTTTACACAGACGACCCCCTAAGAAACTAATCCTGTACGGATAGAGCTTTATTCTGGTTTTAGGGTCACTTTCAGCGATCAAATCAAACAAAACAACAAAAACCAAACATTGTCTAATGCTGGGCCTGACCTTTATAAATCAAAATGTACATCCTGTATTTATTTAATCAACCAACATAAACTGGATCTGATTTGCTGCTTAAATGATCATCTCAGCCAATCCCTGTCCATCACACGCTGTGATGTTTAAGACAGGAAGTCCAGCAGCCTAGTTTCTCCAGGAATCATCATCATCATCATCATCATTATCCTAGATGCACAAGGCTCATGACGGTGGTGTATCCGTGCTGCAGTCCGTTAGCGTCCGTTTCGCTAAGCGTGTAGTTCTCTTTAACGATGCGGTCGCAGCCGATCTCCCCGTTCCCGAAGAAGCCGAAGAGCGGCACGCCGGGGAACACCTTGTGGAAGGTGTCGGCCTCCACGTTGTGCTGGTTGTTGTAGTGGTTGTGGCCGCGGGCGACGCAGGCGAACATGAAGCCGATGGTGTTTCTCTCGGGGATGTCGGCCGCCTTTAGCCGCCGGATCGTAACCTCGGCTGCTTTCGGGCTGCTGACGTCCTGATCCAGCAGCACCGAGGCGCCCTGGATCCTGGAGCCACTTAATGCAAGACCCATCACCCCGAACGAGCCGGGAGAACAGCTGGAGAAACACATTTCATACTTTATTTTGTTTCCATACACAATATTAAAAAATTGCTATTTTCAAATTCTATTACTTTTTCGGGTTTTTCATGACCATACGAACCCTGACAGCGCCTTCATCACTTTTAAATATATCAAATATAAATATATTTAAAAATCAATTAATTTCTTAAATGTGGAAAATGAGCAGCTACCATGTCCACAAGTCATGTCATGTCAGGCAATGTGCAAGTCTTTAAGAAAGGGCTAAAGCCATTAACACACACATTACCTTTCCAGGCCTTCAGGGCAAAATTTCATGACCATACGATTTTTAAAACAACAGGTCAGACATGGACAATAAAATAAAAAAACAACTAAAACTACAATTAAAATTAATAATTTTATAATAAATGTATTAATTATAAATCATTTTATAATTATATTTTACAATTAATAATAAAATGTGTGTCCAGCTCCAGTGTGTAGAGTTAAACTACTGAATGAACTGAATTCTCCATCGATGAACTGAAACACAAAGATTTATAGACTAAATTTCCATGACTTTTCCAAAACTTTTTGGGTGTTTTAATTTTTCCAAAACTTAACCAAGCCTGGGAATTAATGCTATTTTCAAATTCCACGACTTTTTCGGGTTTTTCACGACTGAATGAACCCTGACAGTGCCTTTTCCAAATATGCATACTCCCATTAATCGCTAAAATAGAGCAAAACCTTACCAGCTGTTTAGCTTTTTAGTCTACTTAATCCCTGGAGAAAAAGATCATGCTCTGCGAGTCTATACACACCACCAAGACTCACGAACCACAGGACTATCAGCTGCTGTTTAAATCATTTAAAGTTTTTACTGACACTAACCAGAGGTTGGTACTTCATCATTTTTAAATATATGACTCAGATACAGATTAAATGCAAATGATATTCTATAAAGCACAGCCTTCCTCTGACTCTGAGAAACACAAACAATATCTGATAGGTGAGAAATTCCAGAGAAAACCTCAAGAAATGCATCAAACCACTCAGATCTGACTGTGGAGTGTATAAAAATCAATTCATTTCTTGAATGTGAAAGATGAGCAGCTATCAGTTCCACAAGTCTGTCATGTCAGGCAATGTTCAAGTCTTTAAGTAAGTACTACAGCCATTCACACACAAAAGCAGGAAGAAATGTGGAAAACGGCATGTTTAAGTTGATTTCTGTGCTCTACTTGCAGAAATGTAATTAAATAACCTGTTCAGCATCACTTACCACACTCCTTATCAGTTTAATACCTCATCCAGATAAAAGATACAAGCTGCACGGGACTAGGATAGTAATGCTAGCTGAGCTAATTTTAGCACCTGTTTCTGTGTCAGGACTTGGGTTGCAGTGAAACTTGATAACGAGTTCAAACTCCCCCATTATTCCCAAATACAGCGCTTTTAGCCGACTCCCAACTAACAGGCTTATAACACTAGAGATAAGGGCATTGTACACATTTAATTTCCGGATTTCTCCTTTAAGCAGCACTGCTGGGGTAATCTATGATTAAAATAGCACTGCTACAAATTCATGACTTGATTAAATGTATTGTGTTCTGTCTGTTTGTCTGCTGGGAAATCAAATTACAGTTTTGTAGTTGTTTTTTAAAGCAAGACAACATACTATCAAATCATCTATCAAATTTAACAGGTTCATATTCATTTCATTTTGTTAGATTTTTTTATTTTGGTGCATTCTTTATTTAAATTAAAAGCCTCTACACTATGTGTAATGTTTTGCTGTTGAACGTACCAGTCTCTGTGCTGAGGGAAAGCTTTCTCCACGTGGCCGCCGGCGATCAGGACGTTACTGTGGGCCAGCGGCTCCAGCAGCTGATTCAGGAACCGAGCGGCTCCAGATTTATAAGCATCATAACCGAACAGCAGCACCACCTTCAGGTCGGGGTTTCCAACCAACCCTACACACAAAACAGCTCATTAAATACATGCTGGATATCATTTTGTTGTCGTTACTGCATTCTCTACTGCAGCAGCATTTACACACACTTATAGCACATTCACACTTTCATCATAATAATAAAACAATAACTAGAAAAAGACACAGAAACACAGAGAACTCTGTAACTATTAAAAGTAGAAGTTTCTTTTCTTTAAAGAAATTACAGATGAAGTCAGAGAGTGGTGAGTACTGTTTCCTACACCTTCAAAAGACTCTTGTGAACTGGAGAAAAAAACTGATACAGGAAGACGTCTGGCTGACCCACATGGCAAAACAGCAGCTTTAGCCTTTAGCTCTTTAGATTAACGTTCACATTATAAACCACGTTGCTCAAATCTGATTTTTTTTGCTCAGATCAGATTTGTGTATCTTGTCGGTTCACATTCAGTGTAAATGTAAGTGATCTGTATCTGTGTGTAATGTGAATGAATCTGTTCCTGAATCGTCTCACATGCTGCACATTGATACCTGTATAAACGTCTCCTTCTTCACCAACAACAAAAACCCTC
This sequence comes from Astyanax mexicanus, assembly GCF_023375975.1. Taxonomy (NCBI): domain Eukaryota; kingdom Metazoa; phylum Chordata; class Actinopteri; order Characiformes; family Acestrorhamphidae; genus Astyanax; species Astyanax mexicanus. Next base: position 175,322 of record NW_026040053.1, read on the forward strand.
ATATTAGAGAGAGGAGAGACTCGTAGCTTTATAAAGGGAAATGGATGAGTTAGCAGCTCATATGTGGAGCATCTTTTGCTGGAGTGGAGAGTAAACAGCTGCTCTGAAGTTCATGCTCAGCTCCAGGAGGTGAAAAAAGGACAGGCGATTTGCTTTTGCTGTTTTTTTTGCAGCTATAGCTGCACAGCTGCACCAAGAGATACAGTGTGGGTACGAGAGAGAAGCACGTAGCGCTAATGCTAATGCTAATGCTAATTTGTAAAAGCGAAAAAAAAGACGCATGAATTCTGCGTGATTTGACTGTTCACATTCATGTTGCAGGTCAGTGGATCGGATACGTATCCGATTTAGGACCACATATGAAAGTGATTTAGATATGATTTGAAAAAAAAATAATAATTTGGCACGTTCACACAGCCATGAAAAAAAAATCAGATCTGAACCACTTTGAGCAAAAAAACCCGATTTGAGTCACTTCAGCCTGGTAATGTGAACGGAGCCCAAGTTCTAGTTTCAGCAGAGAAGAGAAGAGTTAGAGTTATTCTGACAGGAAATAAGCTGCAGTAATAAAGATATTGATAAGATAAAGATGAAATAATAAAGCAGATTTTTCTGGGTCATACAGCACTGCTGAACTAAAGGGGTGTTCTAAAACTTTGTACCTGAAATGTTTAAAGTGTGAAGCTCACCTGCTTCCTCCAGAGAAGTCTGGTTAAGGTTCTTTTTGCAGAAGTGGAAGGGGCGGATGTGAACCCCCTCCATAGCAGGAAAAAGGAGGCTGAATCCAGCTTCTCCCTCCATGAACTCCTGAGGGCAGCTGCAGGGCAGGCGGGGGGGCGTCACTGTAAAACCAAACACACACAAATCAGCACCTTAAACTGCAGAGGAACATATTCTCACTCAGTAACACACAGAGGCAAACATACCAAAGTCCAGGTTCCTTTCTTCTAATTTATGAAAAATTAAAGATATTTGTTTAAAGATTAGATTAAACTTACACACAATTCCCGGGGTGACAATCCATAAAATATCACAGGATTTCGGCAACAAGTGTCTCAGCCTGTCCATCGCATCCAACCCGTCCTCATCCTGACACTTCCTCGCTACAGTAACAGCAGAAATACAAACATCAAACGTCAAAAAAACAAATAAAGATTAAAATAAAGACTATATAAAAACAACCAATGCCTATTTTAGTACTTGACTAATCTGACTATTATTTGTTGGCTTAGTTGCGATTGTTTTATGTCATGCCCTTTATTCGTAATTTCTATTGGTGAGGACATTTAAACATTGACGCACCAAAACCATCTTTGCAGAATATTTTGATAGTTTGACATACTTACAGCTCTGAAAAAAAAAATAAACGATCATTTTAAAACGATGAGATTTTTTTTATTTAACCAAACTGAAAAACTCTGGAATATAATCAAGAGGAAGATGGATGATCACAAACCATCAAACCACCAAACTGAACTGCTTGAATTTTTGCACCAGGAATAAAGCAGCATAAAGTTATCCAAAAGCAGTGTGTAAGACTGGTGGAGGAGAACATGATGCCAAGATGCATGTGATTAAAAGTGTGATTAAAAACCAGGGTTTTCCACACCTTTTTTGTGTCTGTAGGAACCGTTATGTCCACTGAAATGTTCACTGTCTACCATTAACAGAGCTGTGTGGGGCAGCAGGTAGATCTCCTACAGATACAGAACAAACAAACACAAATCAGTTATAATACATAATAACACACACAACCACTAATCATTAAAAGAGCTCTTTCCACACGGCTGAAATCACATTACACAGCAGTTCCACCTGGGTCAGAATTTCTGATCTGCCTGTATTGATAGGTCAGGCTTATTAATTATTTTAACACAAAAATAAGTTTACAACAATAAAAATTCATAACACTCATTATTAATTATTATATTAGAAGTAAAGATTGGGTTTTATCAGTCAGAAGGGGTTTATTTAGTGTTGTGCTTAAGCCCCGCCCACTAGAGAGCAGTGTTGTACTCTGTTGTTAGATCCCAGTGTACTAATTGGATAAAAAAGTATATACATGATAGTGTGTTTTATATACTGTCAGGTTTCCTAAATTTCACTTAAACAATCATAACATATGGCCTTGTGTACATTATTGCAATATAAAATGGTATATTGAATCCTAATTCCTGTATTGTGATTAAGGGTGGGCGATATGGTCCTGAAATAATATCACAATATTTCATGGTATTTTTGTGATAACGAGACTCTTGGCGATATGACAAAACACTAAATAAGACATAAATATTTTAAGAATACACTACTGCAACAAAATGAAAATTACATTTTATTATTGCATACGATATTATATGATATGGCACACCCCCTAACTGAGATATTAAATAAATAAAATAATTTTATGAGATTTGTAACAGAAGTCAATCATCCAGAATGTCATAATACTAATAATAATGCACTCCAAATATCTCCATATATCCAGAATTAAAGTAAAAAAAATGATACTGGACAGATATAATCTGTCTCTAGTAGATATATAATGGGAGAAAAAGTACAGAAACATAAAATCCACCTGACCTCTAATCCTTCCTCCATGGTTCCCAGAAGAACATGTTCTTCATATCTGGATGATCCAGAAGCAGACAGCCAGCTGATCTTCTGCTGGGTCTTCAGGACTCTGCGGGCGCAGTTCCTCCATAATCTACTGACCCTGAAAATAAACATATTTCAGTGTTACTAAATTACAGAGCTTCAAATAATGATCATTTTGTTAGGAGTGAAAAGCCTTTGATTTTTATCACTTCAAAATGATAGAAAAAGCTTAACATGGAATTTAATAGCATTTAAACTCCCAAATCTTTTAATGTGAAATGTTCTGAGTAAATAATAGTGATGCGTGAAATTATATTGATATCGGCCGATATATAGATATTTATTTGCAGCGCTGGCTGCATTACTTCAATTGGCCACTACTTTCCGTGTTTAAGAAATCCACTGATTTAAGCTATTGTTTATTTATTCATTTTTATTCGTTTTAATAGTTATATTAGGTGTGAAATCTCTTTGTTACAAATGTGTATATCGATATAGGCACATATACAAGAGATTTTATACAGAGAGCACTTGAGTTTCTGAATCAGTTTCTCTGATTTTGCTATTTATAGGTTTATATTTGAGTAAAATGAACATTGTTGTTTTATTCTATAAACTACAGACAACATTTCTCCCAAATAAAAATATTCTCATTTAGAGCATTTATTTACAGAAAATGAGAAATGTTTGAAATAACAAAAAAAGATGCAGAACTTTCAGACCTCAAATAATGCAAAGAAAACAAGTTCATATTCATAACGTTTTAAGAGTTCAGAAATATTCAATATTTGGTGGAATAATCCTGTTTTTAATCACAGGTTTTTTTACGCATCTTGGCATCATGTTCTCCTCCACCAGTCTTACACACTGCTTTTGGATAACTTTATGCTGCTTTACTCCTGGTGTAAAAATTCAAGCAGTTCAAGTTTGGTGGTTTGATGGCTTGTGATCATCCATCTTCCTCTTGATTATATTCCATAGGTTTTATATTTGGTACAATCAAAGAAACTCATCATTTTTAAGTGCTCTCTTTTTTTTGTTCAGAGCTGTATTATAACTGTAAGTAGCAACGTTAACGTTAGCTAGATAAGGAAGTTATCTTGTTAGCTAGTAGGCTAACTATCAGAGTGAGTGTTGTGTTATTAGTGATTTAGAGCACTAAATCCTTAAATAATCAGTTGTAGGAGACATAATTAGATATTATGAGACATAAAGAGATTTAGGGAGTGTGTGTGAACCTGCGAATCTGTGATTTATTGTGATAGAAGGTCTGAAAATGAAGGCTAATCAGCCTGAATTCCTCATAGCGAAAGTAAAAGTAAACAGGGCTTTATTAGAGTGATACTATAGAGTAACATTAGAGAGTAATATTAGAGTAATACTGTAGTAAAGTCAGAAAGCATGCTAATGCTAACAGTAAGAGTTAGTAGGTTAGCTAGTAGCTGGTGTATAGGTCAGTACCCCGCTATTAGATAGTAATATTAAGAGTAATATTAGAGAGTAACACTCGAGTAATATTAGAGTAATACTGAGGCAAAGTCAGTTAGCAAGCTAATGCTAACAGTAAGAGTTAGTAGGCGGTAGATAATGGTAGTAGCCGGTGTGTAGGTGAGTAAACCGCTATTAGAAAGTAACAGTTAATATTATAGTAATATTAAAGGGTAATATAAGAGTAAGTTAATTCTGAGGTAAAGTTAGTGAGCAGGCTAATGCTAACAGTAAGAGTTAGTAGGTGAGTTAGTAGACGGTAGATAATTTTAGTAGCCGGCGTGTAGGTCAGTACCCCGCTATTAGAAAGTAACAGTTAATATTATAGTAATATTAAAGGATAATATTAGAGTAATTCTGAGGTAAAGACTGTAAGCAGGCTAATGCTAACAGTAAGAGTTAGTAGGTGAGTTAGTAGACAGTAGATAATTTTAGTAGCCGGCGTGTAGGTCAGTACCCCGCTATTAGAAAGTAACAGTTAATATTATAGTAATATTAAAGGATAATATTAGAGTAATTCTGAGGTAAAGACTGTAAGCAGGCTAATGCTAACAGTAAGAGTTAGTAGGTGAGTTAGTAGACAGTAGATAATTTTAGTAGCCGGTGTGTAGGTCAGTACCCCGCTATTAGAAAGTAACAGTTAATATTATAGTAATATTAAAGGATAATATTAGAGTAATTCTGAGGTAAAGACTGTAAGCAGGCTAATGCTAACAGTAAGAGTTAGTAGGCTAGTTAGTAGCGGTAGATAGTGTTAGTAGCCGGTGTGTAGGTCAGTACCCCGCTATCCGGAGCAGGGCTTTGGTCGGGATGAAGGTGAGGATCCTCTCCACCACTTCAGCGACAGTACTGAGCACATATCCCGCTTTACTGTCCGCCTGCAGAGAACTACAGCCCGCAGCTCCGCACTCCGCCATCTCTACACAACACAACACAGCCCACCGGAACTAGGGACTTTTATTCTACACAATTCACACAACGGGATCAGGGGCTTTTATTCTACACAACCCACATGGAGGAATAAGGGACTTTTATTCTACACAATTCATACAGTGGAAGCTGGGATTTTTATTCTGAAAAGCGAAGTTGATTTTTTTATTCTTTTTATTTTTTAACATTGAATACAATATCTCGTAGAGGTTCAGTGTTCAGTACAATAGAGACAATATAAAATAACAAAGAATAAAGAACTCCAAACGAAACATACCACAGTGTAAAGCAAAAAAAAGGAGCAAGCATTTTAAACTAAAGGAGTTTGGCCATATTTGAGGTTTAAATTCTAATTATTTTAAATTCTAATTTAAATTCTATTATTCCTCACTAAAACATCTTAAGTTTAAACGTTCCCAAAAATAGTTGGGAACATTTTATCTTAAGATGTTTCAGTGAGGAATAAAAGAATCCCAAAAAATATTTGGGAACATTTAAACTTTAAGATGTTTCAGTGAGGAATAATAGGATTTAAATTAATTCAAAAAGTGATCAAACAATGAATGTGATATTTAGCCAGCAAGAAAACAATATTTACTACATCACATGTTTTGTTGTCTAGATCATCAATATAGTACAAGACATGGTTCACATTAAAATAAAGAATGTTTACTATGTTTTGGGTGGCACAGTGGTTTAGTGGTGAGCACATTCACCTCCCTGCACTGGGGTCTTGAGTTCAAGTACCCCTACCTGGGTGGAGTTTCCATGTCCTCCCTGTATCTGCGTGGGTTTCTTCCTCCCACAGTCCAAAAACATGGAGATCAGGTAAATTGGATGCTCTAAATTACCCTTTTTTCACTTGCACTGTTACAAATAAATTTTGGAGAGACATTAAAAACTGGTCGTCTCTAAAAATAAATGAATGAATGAAGTTCAACTTATATAGGGCCTTTCTAGAAACCCAAGGACGCTCTGCAATTTACACGTTTTACACACAAGCACATTACACATCAACACTCATCCACACACCGGTGAGAAGCAGCAGCCAATAGCGCACAGCGTACTCTCAACCGGAAACAACCGTCCACCTGGAGGACTGCATCCAGCGCTACAGTGCTGGATTACCCAGTCCACATGTGGGCACACACACACCAGATCGATTGGGAGTATTACATTTTTATAGGGATCTAAGGATTCTACAGGACATTCACAAAAAGCACAGCCTACCAAATCAAATTTAAATCGCTTATGTAGAAAATCTGCCACCGGGTATACTTTATGACAGATGTTGTAAGGAGTATCTTTGACCCTGGGTAAAACTGGTCATTTAATGTATTTAGAAAGCACTTTTCGCAATGACTGGATCTACCCCTGCACACATTCTTTTGTTATAGTCATTAAATGATTGAGATTTAAAGGCAGTTGTGAGAACAGTATTATTACACTTCTTATCTGTTAAGTTTCAGTCTCTTATTATCAGTTTTGGTAAAACACAGAAATGTGAGAACAATCTAAATTTAATTTGTCAAATGTGAAGTAAAAGTGTAAAAGTACTGTATTCTATGTAGCCCCTTATTAAGGTGTGGAAAGAAATATTATTTTTTTTACATGACGTCGGGCTCCATACGTCTTACCCTGATGCTCCATCACTCTGGGACAGGGTAAATCTGGACTCCAGTCTTTAAAGATACACAGCTGTTAGGTCACTTTAATCCATTTAGTTCTCTTCACTGCAGTGTGTGTGTGGTAAAGCTCTTACTTTCACTATTAAACATCATATCCCTGGAATTCTAGTGTTTTGATTGTTTATCTAATCATCCCCACAACCATAAATAATGACCTGCAGATTAAACAATAATCACCATTTAAATAGTGCAGAAAATATTTCCAATTCATTAAGAACACACATTTTAAATGATTATATTCTGTATCAACAGTGTTGAGTAAGACAGGTGAACACAAGCAGTCAGTCAGTGCACAAAAAATAACGGGACGTAAAGTTCATGAGAGGAGCTTTTCTAGATTTTATTCAAGCTTCTCAACAATAAGTTAACATAAGAAAGAATTAAGACAAACTAAGAGAGAGAAAGAGAGAGAGAGTGGGGAGCTTACACAGATGGAATAATATTTCTTTATTATTTTACAGAAAGCAAAATAACTCAAAGTTCTGTACAACAGATGGGATTTCAGAGCTGTGCTCCACCCCCACTGAGGATGGCGTGATGGAGGAAAGCAGTGACAGAAAGCAGGAAACAGACAGATGCTGAAGAGCAGAGAGAGATGCCACTTAACCGCCAGCTCCAGCAGCACAGAGGAGGGGGAAACAATTTATCTACAGAGAGAGAGAGAGAGAGAAAGAGAGAGAGAGAGAGTTAGTGATTGAGATTGAGATAGAGAGAGTTGCAGAGTGCAGGGGTTCATTAATAGGAGGGTGCATCTATAAGCAGCAATACTACACATATTAATTAGTATTATATTATATATTTTTTATATAAGCCTAAAGTCTATAGTTGTTATAATTATTATTAATTATATTATTCATCATCCAAATTGTTAAAAAAAAGAAAAATTGAGGGAAAGAGACATGCTTCACCCTCTGTATAAAGCCCTAATGAGACAGGATTAGATTTATACTCTGAGAACGTAAACATGATCAGAGAACGATCCATACTGATCATCTTTGATCATATTGAATATTGAATACCACAGATACTTCAACTTATTCAGTCTGTGGTAATGCTCAGATCCTCAGATCCAAAACACTAGCTTAAAAGTCACATTACGTGTTTTCGGAGGTGGAGCAGTGTGTAAATCGAGTAGTCGCTCCCATACCAGTCATTTATACATAAATGACTGAGATATTTTCTCCCGTGTGAATCGTAAAATAAAAAAACACATTTTTACTCATATCCTGATCAGGCGTCAGGTAAAACTAATCCCGTCACAATAGAACTTTTTCTTACACAGTGTGAATAAAACTTAATATGAGATTAAGTTTCTGGGTTATTTGCATTACACAGAATCTGATCGAAGCAGGGTGACTTGAATGAAACATTCAAGAGTAGTAAACACACACATGACATTTACATGGAGGTCATGTCGTTGAGAGCATGGTCCAGCTCCTCGCTGATGGCTTTGTACTTGAGTTTCTGAGAATACAGCTCATCTGCAGACAGAACAGGAGCACCACATGAACAGAATGTAATAATCAGCTCTTACAACATTAATCTGAGACGCTCAGCAGCATTCAGCAGATAATACATATTATTATTTCTTTATGAACCCCTTAGAATTCCTTGTCCCGTACACAGGCTACAGGCGTAGGTGATAAAAAAAACACTTTTTTCTGCAGTAAAATAACGTATTTACATTCTGAAAATGTGAGGGTTTTCTCTCTACTCCACTTAATAATTCCAGATCAGTAACAATCAGGAATCAACCCAAATTCTGCAGGTTAGAAAATAGATGTTAAAAACTAGACAAACATAACAAAACTAAAGGTTTGGAGGACATGAACTGTTTGATTTGTATCATTTGTATATTGGAAAATATTGTTTTAAAAATTCAGGAAAGAGACAATTTTGTTTTAATTTTATTCATAATATTTTGACTTTACCAGATTTACTTAAATATATATATTTTATATTTTATATTACAGTTACAATTATGCTTTTCAGTAATGTTTATTATCAAACATGACAGCTTTTTATGTAATGCTTGAATAAAAATCCTCAAGATTTTCGATTACCTTTGTTTATATGTTTTGTTTATTGCAGGTTTTACACTGTAAACTTTAGTATCTTATTCTTTTTAAATTTGAATTTTTGCACTTTAAAATTGTGTAGTTTAAAAGTTCTCATAGAGCATGTCCTGTTATTTCAGTGTGTAAATAAAAAAAATCTATATAAAATGTATAAAATGAAGTAAAAGTGTAGTAATATTGTGTGAGCAGACTGTTGTTCCAAGTATTTCACTGCCTGCCGTCATACTGTGTATTACTATTTATGTGACAAATAAAATTCCATTTAATTTAATTGAAGATTTAGTGGAGTAATGCCAGGCAGACAATTATCAAACATCCTGGTCTATTAAGGGGGTTATAAAGACACTTTAAATATAAAATTAACATATAAAATACATATTTATATATTGAATATATAAAACTTCAGTAGTAAGAGACAAAGAGAGAGAGATGAGCAGAAGGACATACCCTCAAGGTCATCAATAGTCTTCTCAAGCTTGGCGACTGATCTCTCAGCGAACTCAGCACGGGTCTCAGCCTGCACAACAGATCACAATCACATCACAATCAGAACGGGATCCTGAGGGATTATGGGAAGGTTCAGATCAGGCAGGAAGCTCACCTCCTTCAGCTTGTCTGTCAGGACCTTGATCTCCTCCTCGTATTTGTCCTCCTTCTGGGAGTACTGTGGACATAAACAGAGAGAGAGAGACGGTTTAAACACACACACACACGCACTAACACACACACTTATCTAAATACACACCCTGATGTTCTCACTCATCTCTAACACACACACACTGTAAAAATAAAAAAAGTTAAAAACTAAAAATTCTTTGAGTTTTCTCAGCTTTTTAAAAAAAACTTACTGCACTTGATTTTTTTAGTTTTGAGGCTTAACTCAAACTTTTAAGTTAAACATTTAATTTGTGTTTTTAGTTGGCCTGATTTAAGTTTTATGAAAAGTGCATTTTATAAGTTTTGCAGCCTGTCCTTTAGGATCAACTAAAACAAATAAGTTGTGCTAATGAAAAGGTGTACATTAATTTAATCATCTAGTGGGTGCAACACTATATTTTGATTAATTTAACAAAGCAACTGGGGACTTGGGATTTATTTAGTCTATTTCATACCTGCCGTTAGTAGTTGGCTTGGCCTCAACTAGAGTTCAACTACAATTTGTAAATTTTGCAAACACAAATCCTTTAGTTTGGCCAATTTTTTTAACAAGAAATGTAATAATGTGAGTTACCTTCTCAGCCTGGGCCTCCAGAGACTTCAGCAGGTTGGTCACTGTCTTCAGCTCCTCCTCCAGCTCAGAGCACTTACTGCAGGAGAGAGAGATACACCATCACACACCCCACCCTCAACACCCCATCACCACCATCATCACCACCACCATCACCACCACCGTCCCGGATACAATCAAACACCACGACTGCAACTGCAGAGAAAACCTCGATACTGCAGTTATCTCATCATTACACTGGAGAAAAATCCACAAATCTGATTAAAAGTTCTAATAAAGAGATTGTATTTTAACTCAGCGTGTGTATATATACTCTTAACCGGAGTATTCTGGGATGTCTCAGCCTGTGCATGAGCGATAAATCGATTAATCTGACTGTAATCACATTTGAATGTTTTAATGTTAATTTCATGTTGTTTCTGACAGTCCACGCTTTAAAAAATCAATCTGGATTCATTAATTTAACTCTGGAACACTAAATGATAAAATGAGTAACAACATCACCATCAACGTTGGGTTTACTCTGTATGACAAGTTTTGGTAGCATCACATAAAATAAAAATAAAGGTAGCATGAATGACTCTCCTATAGAAAATCAGAAAAATGATTGGAAAATCAGGTAATCTTTAACAGGTAATGTGCTAACAAAAAAAATAAAATAATGCTGCTGAAAACTTGGTCTTTGGTCCAGATTTAAACACACAAACACTAACATCAGGTAAATTACACCCATAGATATCTTTTTCTATATCACTAACATCGGATAAAATCCGAAAATCACCCGGCGTTAATGTTCTAGAGTTAATGTTTGAATAGGGAGAGACTTCTCTAAAATACTCTAAACTGAAGTTCTAATTACAATTTCAACACCATATTTTACATCACTGATTAAACCTGATAAAAGCCTCATGAACAGTTTGTAGCGTTTGAATCAATAAAGCACAAAAACAGTGTGATTTATCAGCTTGTTCTGGCTGCTGCGACTGCGCAGGTCTCCACATCTAAAGGAGAAATTTCTTTGCTATGGAAAGTTGATTTGGCTTATTTTGTTGAAGGGTGGGACTTAGGGCGGGAGTTAAGTGTTATGAGAATATTTCACTGATATTTCAATAGCTTCAGTAGCTGCTCTGATTCAATCTAGACAAGACTCTATTACTCATACTGGTTATTAATATCGTATCATATCGATAATAGGGCTGCAACTAATGACTATTTTGGTAGTCGACTAATCTGATGATCATTTGTTCGATTAGTCAACGATTATTTCTGCCATGTCCTCCATCTCTAAAAACAACAGAAAAACAGCTGAACATGAGATTTAAAAGGCATTTAAATGTCCACATGTTGTTTAAACGTGGAGAGTTCTGATATTTAGTGAATAAACATGTAATCTGTTGTGTTTGAGCTCTCAATCCCTAATCGATAATAATATAATATACAATTTCTGTATTATTATAAGTGTTAAGTAGTGAATCTTACCCCTCATTGAGCTCAGCGCGCTCCTCTGTACGCTCCAGCTCACCCTCAACAATCACCAGCTTACGGGCAACCTGTACACACACACACACACACACACACACACAGGGAATAGTGAATGAGGTAACCTGTACAGAGGGAGGTGGGGAAGGTCAGTAAGTATGGGTTTGGGGGTGAAGCTCACCTCCTCGTACTTGCGGTCGGCCTCCTCAGCGATGTGCTTGGCCTCCTTCAGCTGGATCTCCTGGATCTCCATCTTCTCCTCATCCTTCAGAGCCCTGTTCTCAATGACCTTCATTCCTCTGAAACACACAGGCCGCACCATCAGAACCACCGGCACCACCGTAACCACCGTAACCACCGCACAAACACCCGGCTCCCACAACCCACCTCTCGCTCTCATCTGCGGCCTTCTCAGCCTCCTCCAGCTTCTGCAGGGCGGTGGCCAGACGCTCCTGAGCGCGGTCCAACTCCTCCTCAACCAGCTGGATACGTCTGTTCAGAGAGGCCACGTCTCCCTCAGCCTGCGGAACAGCGTCCGGATCAGAACCACATCATACACTATACATCATACACACACACTATATACATCATACATACACTATACGCACGTCTCCCTCAGCCTGCGGAACAGCGTCCAGATCAGAACCACATCATACACTATACACACTATACACTATACACATCATACACACACTATATACATCATACCCACACTATACACACACTATATACATCATACACACACTAAACAGACCATATATACATCACACACATTCTATACCCACACTATACACACACTATATACACGTCTCCCTCAGCCTGCGGAACAGTGTCCGGATCAGAACCACATCATACACTATACACACTATACACTACACACATCACACACACACACTATATACATCATACACACACTATACACACACTATATACATCATACCCACACTAAACAGACCATATATACATCACACACATTCTATACCCACACTACACACACATGCTATATACATCATACACACTATATACATCACACACACACACACATTACCCCTCACACTAAACACACACACAGATCTAGGCTAAGCTATGTTGTGTTGATTTTATTTATTTATTTATTGTTTAATTATTATAGGGGCAAGGGTCAGTATTTTAGCTTTATGTTGTGCTGCTGTTTTTTATTGTAGTGAAATAAACTGCAGGGAATGTTGGGAGGGGGGGTGGCAAATGCTACTAATAATAAATATTATTAATAATATCAGTAACTGTATGGATAATGTACAGCACATGTTTAACCCTGATGGGATCAGTAATGTGGCTGAACCTGGCAGGTTCTAGGGGTCCATAGCATTACCAGTTTGCTCTAAACTCCACTTGGAACATTTTATACCCATTTGATTTATATCTGCTGAAAGAAACCACAGATCAGAAGCAGTGGGTGGGTTGGCAGTGCTTCTTGTGGCCACATATTTCAGCTCATCTCGTTTTACAGAAGTCGGGCTTGGGTTTAGATTTGGCCGGCAGAACTACAGTACTGCAGCTCATAAAACTGAACACTTTATAGAGTGTAAAATCAGATGAGTTATGATCACTATGAATGGTTATGAATGATTCTAAATGGTTATGAATGGTTGAGTGGATATGAGTGGGTATGGATGGGTATGAGTAGATATAAATGATTGTAAATTTGTTTTATTTATTTTTTTATTATATTAAAGGGGCAATCAGGCATCTCTAACCTCATTTCCTCCTCTATACCACTATTTCCCTTTGACCTTCTTTAGGCACTGTTTAAAAATGTTTTTTACCTTTAACTTCTATTAATAAAAGCACATCATTATTGTAAGTTGCTTTGGACAAAAGCATCTGCAAGATGTAATGTGATGCAATGTATAAATGATTTTGGATTATTATGAATGGGTATAAATGATTATAAATGATTATGAATGGGTATGATTGGGTATAAGTGGTAATAATGTGTATGTGGAGAGCTGTGAGGGGGGTGAGATGTGTGTGTGGTGTGAACGCATGCGAATAATTCGCTGAATAGTCTGGACTGGGTTACAGTATCCAGAGAAAGGGCGGTGAAATTCTACCCGGACCCGAATTTAAACCCGGGCTTATACGGGCTACAGCGACCCACCAGCACCCGACTCCTTATAAAGCACTGAGCTAAATTTATCACTTACAGAACTGCATACAGAGCAGGACACACAGCTCACTTTCATACACTGCGCATATATACATATATACATATATACTCTAATATTATATATCATATTATATATTTATGTATTCACTCTTAATTTAGTTAGAAACGTATTGAATATTGGGACGGTTTCTCAGACAGGGATTAAGACTAGTCTAAGACTGCATTTTTATTTTCTTTCAATGTAAAATTTCTATTCTAAATTTTGTGTTTTCTAAAACCAGGCTTAACCCCTGTCTGAGAAACTGATGGGTTAAACATTAATTTTAATCCAACACATTATTAGTTGTCATTATAATAATTATTATTATTGTATTTGTCCACAATATAATATATATTAACAACAACAATCTTTTGTATGCACTACATAAAATAAAATATTTTAATAAAAGACTAAATAAAAAATATATATATTCCATTTATAGAAACAGAATTTGTTTGTTTCTATATGATTATAATATATATATATATATATATATATATATATATATATATATATATATATATATATATATATATATATATATATATATATATATATATATATTAGTCATCTAATGTATTGTGTTATTTTATTTTGGTTTAATTTCTACAAGATAATATACAATATATGGACTAAAGTATTGGGACGCCAGCCATTTTCTTCTAAAATTAAAGATATTTAAAAGAGTTGATCCTGCTTTTGTTGGAGTAACTGTCTCTACTCTCCAGATAACATGGAACCAATAGGTTCATGATTATTGATCTGCTGCAGAGAGTGTTCCTATTCTATTGGCGGTTCTTCTATTCTACAGTAACTAGACTAAAGCTGTTTGTGTTCATTTGCACGTCTGTGTCAGCAGCTCTGGGTGGAACTAAATTGAAGAAGCTGAATGCAGCATAAAAAATTATAGGGAGGGGTGTCCACAAATATTTGGACATGTAGTGAATATGTCAGCACTAAATGCAACTAAATATAATAAAATGCTCTTTGTGTTTAAGTGTACAAATACTTTTGACTATAATTTACCCTGAAACATTATAGTTTACTTTATTGCTATAATTTATTTGAATTAGAAAATATATATTCTAATGCACATATTTATAAGTATAGGGAATTAATTGGTAATTGTTGTGTTTAATGTAGCTTGTGGCGTCCCTCAAGGCTCTATTCTAGGGCCTATGAAGCTGTAGTTTTTGCAATCAGGCCTTACAGATGTAGTAATGTTTACAGATGTGTACAGGTGTGTTATAATAATCAGCTGTAATTTAATAATAAATCAGTAATAATCAGATTAATGGACGCGGGGAGGGTGCTATACGACCGCGGGGTGTTTTGTTGTGTTTTTGGACGCCATGATTTGTGAGCACTCACATCAGTGGCTTTCTTCTCTGCCAGCTCCAGCTTCTCCTGGGCATCCTTCAGAGCCTCTGAGTATTTGTCCAGCTCATCCTCAGTGGCCTTCAGCTTCTTCTGCAGAGCCACCAGATCATCCTCCAGCTGAGGGTCCATACAGAACCAGAACAGAACCGAGGGAGAACAGGGACAGAACCAAGAAAGAAGAAAGCTCGGATCAGTAAAAAGCTCAGATACTGTATTATAACACAGTTTTACACAATAAATTACATGACATAACCATCTTTATTACATTATTACACACTGAGCATGCATGACCGGGTCAGAACCGGGTCAGAACCAGGTCCAGACAGTACAGAAGAGGGGTAGTCGTGCTCCAGTAAAATCCTGTTCACTGTCTGGATCTGGATTGAACTCTTGAACTCCTGTGTATTGTATCATGCTCTTCTTTAAAAACAATGCACATAACTATTGGATACAACCAATAATAAATGCTCAAATAATTAAAAGTAAAATTATAAATTTAGATCACACTGATTTGATATTTTCCTTTTAGACAGGGTCTGCTTGTTACACTCGTTCTTTTACTGTACTTTTCAGCTGTGAGCTCATCAATAAACAATAACAATAATAATCAATCAATTGCACATCATTTCATCGTGTGTGCTGAGTCACTATATGCATATATGTATTGGCAATATGTTAGTTGAGGAACCAATTCAACAGTTTAATTCTAACTTGATTTTGAGTTGAAACAGTGGAAGAACAGCTTAAGGTTCTGTCATTTTAGAAGAAAGTGTTTCATCCACAGTTTGTACAGCAAGAAGAAGCTGTAGAAGCTCCACTGTGCCTCTGTTAACCCTGTATCTTCTACTATTAACCCTGTATCTTCTGTTGCATCTTCTGTTTTATCTTCTGTCAACATTGTATCTTCTGTTTTTAACTCTGTATCTGCTGAAGACAACCTGTTTCTTCTGTTGTTAACCCCTCAACAGGCCAGCATTTTTGTCAATTTTCTGCCTGATATTACACACCTAAATCTTAAAGATTTCTTTTCAAGCATCACATAAAACTGTTTAATGTTTGATAATACACGTTAGTACACATTCTAATTGTAATTGTAATAGAAATTATTTTTACAAAATGTAAGTAAATCTGCAACTATAAAAATAAAATGAATAACAGTAAACAAATAATGAAATTGGGACTTCTTAAACTTCATATTAAAATAAATATTTTCCTGAATACAAATCAAACCTGTCCTCCAAACCTTTTGTTTCGTTATGGTTGTTAACTGTATCTAACTGTTAGAATCTTCTGTTGTTAACATTGTATCTTCTTCTGTTAACCCTGTATCTTCTGTCATTAACTTTGTATCTTTTAAACTTGTTTTTTTCTTTTGCTATCATTGTATATCATCTTCTGCTGTTATTATCCCTGTATCTGCTGCCGTTAACTCTTTATCTGTTCTTTTAAATTGATTATTCTGTTGTTAACATTGTATCTTTTGCTGTTAACCATGTATCTGTTCTGTTATTAACCCTGTATCTGTTCTTTTTAACTTTGTATCTTTTTTGTTAACTCTGTATCTCTTCTTTTAAACTTGTATAAGCTGTTGTTAATCCTGTATCCGCTGCTCTATGAGTGAGTGAGAGTATGTTGAGTATGGAGAGTATCGTGAGCGGCGGGCTCCGACCTGTTTGCTCCTGTCCTCCGCTGCCTTCTTGTCTCCCTCTGCCTGCTCAGCCCGGTCCAAGGCATTCTCCTTGTCGAGCTTCAGCATCTGCATCTTCTTCTTGATGGCATCCATGGCTGCTGGTGGTGGTGTTGGTGCTGGACTGGGACTGGGACTGGGTCAGGCTGGTCCGGGCGGGTCAGGCTGGGTTCGGGAGAGGAGAGGAGTGTTCCGAGCTGAGCGCTGAGCTGGAGTGCGAGCTCACTCTGGACCTCGAGCTGTCAAATATGCGTGTCGGCGCGCGCTCCCCGGTTCCTGCAGGGACACCTGATACGAGGTTTGGGCTCGAGCCGGCCGGTGATTCGCTGTTTGCGGACATTTGACAGTTCATATCGCTATATATGGGGTGCACGGGGCGAGGCGCGCGCACCCCCATCACCCCCCCAACCCCCATCCTCACCCCAAAACCGACCTGATCCTATTTCCACACCCCCCTCATAAACCACGCCCACTTCTTAGACATGCATGCACCCCCCCACCACACCCCCACCCTAAATCTGCAAGGAGTAACCCCTTCAGTATCAAAAGTATCAGAAGTATCTCCATTCATTACTCCACTGTAGGCAGAAGTATAGATACTAGAGTATAAAATTACTTTCAGTTTTAAGTATCAACTCATTATGTTGATACATATGTTGATTAATATAATGAAATAATTATATTAATGTGCTTTTAATATATTTTAAGTAAGTACATAAATCTGTTAGTATATTTACAGCATACTTCTCAGTATGTTTTATCCACAATTAAGTATTTTTAAAAGTTATTTTTTCACCAGGTCCCCCTTCCCAAAACCCTTTTCAACATTTTTCTAAAAGATATAATGACTATAATGTTATATAATTTGGGATGCACTAGGCTGTTCCCTGTTTAACATATGTTTTTTTTAGTTTTAAGAAAACCACTCAAGCTTTTTAAGCTTTAAGTAAAAGTGTTTTTAAAAAGTGCTGGATTAAAAAAAACTACTTAAAGTATAAAAGTAAAAGTAATACAAAAGGGAAAATAATAAAGCCATTAAGAACAAAAGCTAAGAATAAAATTTTTCTAAAAGCCATAATGACTATAATTTTATAATATTACAATGTTAATGTTGGTAATATAATTTGGGATGCTCTAGGCTCCTCCCTAGTGTTTCAGCTGCATATATGCACCATTGTAAATGAATGTATTTTATTTAGTAGAATGTAAATATATTAATAGGCCTGTCACGATTTAAAAAAATGCGAACGATATATTGTCCCAAAAATTCTCAATTTTTTTAATTGTAAAAAGAAACAATGCAGCTCATAAACAATATATCAGACTAAAAGTATTAAACTCATCCAAATTATGTAGTGAAGTCAAAGAGAAAGTAGGAGGAAAAAATAATAATCCAGTAGAGTACAGATACAGTTTTGTAGTACTTAAGTACAGTAAAGAAATAAAAGTAATTACCAAGATAATTTGGTAACAAGTTAAAATAAGTATAACAGTAATTACAACAGAATGTTTTAAATAATTATTAATTCACACAAGTTAAGACATTAATGTTTGTTACTGGTAAAAGTAAATATATACAGCTCTAAAAAAATGTAGAGAAAGCATTTCTAAATCAGTTTCTCTAATTTTGCTATTTATATGTTTATGTTTGAGTAAAATGAACATTGTTGTTTTATTCTATAAACTACAGACAACATTTCTCCCAAATTCCAAATAAAAATATTCTCATTTAGAGCATTTATTTACAGAAAATGAGAAATGACTGAAATAACAAAAAAGATGCAGAACTTTCAGACCTCAAATAATGCAAAGAAAACAAGTTCATATTCATAAAGTTTTAAGAGTTCAGAAATAATCAATATTTGTGGAATAATCCTGGTTTTTAATCAGGGTCTTTTTTTATTCATCTTGGCATCATGTTCTCCTCCACCAGTCTTACACACTGCTTTTGGATAACTTCATGCTGCTTTACTCCTGGTGCAAAAATTCAAGCAGTTCAGTTTGGTGGTTTGATGGTTTGTGATCATCCATCTTCCTCTTGATTATATTCCAGAGGTTTTCAATTTGATAAAATCAAAGAAACTCATCATTTTTAAGTGCTCTCTTATTTTTTTCAGAGCTGTATTTGGTACATGGATTATATCTTAATGGCCCAAAATCTGACTTCAGTTAAAAGTTTAAAGATATCTATACTTAAACTAAGCATTTATTTTACAGAATACTGGAGCATAGTACAGACCTTCTACAAAATATAGTACAGCATGCTGCATCCACCACCTTCATTTATTAATTATTAATTAGACAAATATTTTAATTAGATTGGCAAAATACGCAAATCATATTATCAATAATTTAAAACTAGTTAAATTTGCTCTAATGTATCTTTACTATAGAATTAAGGAAAACGTTGTTTTGTGGAATCAGATTAATTGGAAAACAAATTTCATACGGGTTTATGAAGCATGTTTTATTGTTTTTAATATTGTGATGATTGTGTTTTTACCAGGTCAGTGTGATAGTTTCCAATATTCTATCAGTGATAAAACTCCTGCATCCGGACTGAAATTGTAAAAACAGGAGGATCAGTGAGTTTAAGTCTTTTTTCTCGGTCACATGACATCATGGAGTTCAGTAGCTCCTCCAATTCCACTCGCTGTTGTGTTTTTAAAGTGGCTCTCCGTGGAAACCGTGGTGCATGTAATTACGGTGCGCGGCAGTGGACAAATATCTATTTTATTAAAGGCGAGGAGACGAAACTCAGAGATGTGCGTCCGGACGGGACTAAAATTACCGGAGGAGCACGGAGTTCAGAGAAAAACAGTAGATAATTCAGCCTGTAATTTTCTCAGAGGACGTCTGAGAAAAACACTTACATGATAGTTCTGGACGGGAATAAAATCACAGGATAAAAAACCCATAAAAGAGAAAATTACCCAGAACCCCCTAAAATACTAATCCCATCCGGATTGAGCTTCTGTGTAATTCGGGTACAGCTGCAGATCCTGGACCCGGATTAGACTCCTTCCGGTTGTAACTAATAAGACTAATGAGATCAGAACCGGCGTGATGAAGAACTGGATCAGTGACAGATGGGATGTAATGAGGTCCTGTGGGTTTTGTTCACAGTCTGAAGAGTATTAAATGGGATGGTCCTCCTCTGTCAGCACTCGGATCGGGTTCTCCTGGGCCTACAGGAACGGGTCAGTCCCATCGGGCCCAGCGGGAAAACCAGAACCGGAATGTAGATTATCTCTCCGGCAGATCAGACAGAGCACTAACCCGTTTAATCAGACTAATTACACCCGGCTTCAATCCGAGCACACTGCTGTCTACAACCCCAAAACCCTGATAATCACACCCCCAACACTCTGATAATCACACTCTCCAAAACCCTGACAATCACCCCCAACATCCTGATAATCACACCCCTAGCATCCTGATAATTACACCCCCTGAAACCCTGATAATCACACCTCAACTAAATCTCTAATCAACACAAACTCGTACGATTAGCCACGGATTACTGACCAATTACTGACGGGGTCCAACACACACACCCAACACCCTGATAATCACACCCCCAACAACCCCCTGATAATCAAAACCCCCAACACCCCCATGATAATCAAACCCCCCAATACTACCCTGATAATCACACGTCAACTAAAGCTCTAATCTCCACAAACTCACACAATTAGCCACAGATTACTGACTGGCACCAACACTTCAACACACTGCCAACACATGTATCTGCTGAGCGTAACACTGTATCATCCAACACCCATTCATAATCAGATCACTGTAGTTGTAGTCTGATGGTCCCACTAGTCATGTAAACAAAATACTGAGTTTGTTGATACTTGATTTTTAAGGTCAGAGTAAGATGTATAAATATAATGATGGATTTGTTAAATTTAAAAGAGAGCTTGAATTGAGGTTCTTATATACTTTTAACCAGAGTATGTTTCAGTCTGGGCATGAGTGAAAACTCTGGAGGTTGATGCTGATGTCACTAAAAGTTGTTTTAGGGTCTTTCTTAAGAGAACTCACAATGTTTCTGTTTCATCAACTGTTCATCAACTGATTTCCTTTGTGATTGACCTGTTCAACGTCTGTTCCTTAGTACACCAGTGACGACTTTCTTCTTTAGGACTTTCAAAACTGTTGTTGTGGCTATAAACAATAGTTGTGCTCTAATAATTCTGATTGATTTACTTGTTTTCTCAGTTTTACAGCTGCTTTTTCCATCCAAGTTTATTTTTTGTTTGAATAATTAATGTATCAGGACACACCTGGTCAACAAAACACACCTGAGAGTCACATGATCCAATTCTTTTGCTGATTAGAAAAATGGGTTGGTTCAGACAGAAGGTGCTGGGATGTCTCAGTCTGCACAAAAACTTGGAGGTTGATGCTGATGTCACTAAAAGTTGTTTTAGGGTCTTTCTTAAGATAATTCACAATGTTTCTGTTTCACTAACTGCTGTGGTTTTGTTTGGTCTATCATCTGTTCATCATCTGTTACTCAGTACACCAGTGATGACTTTCTTCTTCAGGACTTTCCATTCCACTAAGTGTTCAGATATTCAGTGCTGTTTATTTATTGTTTGAATAATTAATGTATCAATTAATGTATCAGGACACACCTGAGCAACAAAACACACCTGTTCCAAGCCACATGTTCCAATACTTTTGCTGAATCTTCTGAACTGTGTATCAGATGCAGATGTAATTACCTGGAACAAAAGCTAAAATGTCATTTTTTAATAAAAAATCCAAATATTTTTTTCAGATAAATTTAAGTAACTTCAACTTGGTTGCAAAACTTAAATGTTACACAGAGTAAATAAGTGAACTGAACTTCAGTCAATCCTTTCTTTTAGTAAACTTTACTTCATTTATTTTTACTGAATCAATCCTTTCTTTTAGTAAACTTTACTTCATTTATTTTTACTGAATCAATCCTTTCTTTTAGTAAACTTTACTTCATTTATTTTTACTGAATCAATCCTTTCTTTTAGTAAACTTTACTTCATTTATTTTTACTGAATCAATCCTTTCTTTTAGTAAACTTTACTTCATTTATTTTTACTGAATCAATCCTTTCTTTTAGTAAACTTTACTTCATTTATTTTTACTGAATCAATCCTTTCTTTTAGTAAACTTTACTTCATTTATTTTTACTGAATCAATCCTTTCTTTTAGTAAACTTTACTTCATTTATTTTTACTGAATCAATCCTTTCTTTTAGTAAACTTTACTTCATTTATTTTTACTGAATCAATCCTTTCTTTTAGTAAACTTTACTTCATTTATTTTTACTGAATCAATCCTTTCTTTTAGTAAACTTTACTTCATTTCTGCTTACAATATTGCATAATTACAATTACTTAATTTATACAATATTACTAAACAATTTATGATACATAATATATTATAATGGGTGGCATGTAATACATTCTTTATACTAGTATACTAAAAATAATGTATTACATGTCGTCCATGTGTTGAGATAGTGAGACTTTGTCTGTTTACAAAATAAATCTTTGAGATTACGTATTTGCATGTGTGTTTTAAATAAAAATATTTACATTTCAGGAACTATAATGTATTATTTATCATAAATTATCTGAGTAATATTGTATAAATTAAGTAATTGTAAAGTTTACTAAATGAAAGGATTGACAAGTTCAGTTCTCTTATTTACTCTGTGTAACTTTATTTAAGTCTTGAAACCGAGTTGAAGTTACTTAAATTTATCTGAAAGTTGCGAAACTTTTTTAAAGTAAATTTTACTCCTCATTTTTTTCAGTGTGGTCTGAATCTGTATATATATATTTTGTGTGTGTGTATGTGTGTGTTTTTCAGTCTGCACTGTCTGATCTGAGCAGCTGTAAAGCTGTAGAGACTGAAGCTGTTAGAAGGTGGTTTATACGGTACGACTCGTCACCCGGAGCTTCTTAAGTTACTGAAGACGGTTATTTTTGGCCGAGCCTCCTTAGGCCAACACCTGCCTCCCCGTCTCTCCCAGCAGCCTAGCAGCACTCTCAGTTCATAATGCAGTTTATGGAGCTCGCTGTTCAGAGCGGCTACATATAGACATCACTTTCTATTAATTACAATAAAACTCAGGGTATAAATCAGAGCCAGAGCTCAACCTGCAGGGAAATTCTTTAATAACAGTCTGATCAAACGATAAAATAAGGTTTTATTAACACAGAATATATGAAGCTAAAGCAAATGCAACATACAGTATATATACAGAGATATGAACTAAACGAAAATTTACAGTCAAGTTACTGAATGTACACAGTGTACAGAAGTAATCAATTCACGTCAAGTCAGGTGAAGTTAAGTGAAGTAGTTTTATTCTGCCAATACTGCATATGTACAGTATTGTACAGAGAGTTGAAATTACGTTACTTTCCTTCCTAAAAATTACAGCAAATACAGAAAAATAGGATTATAAATATAAAAGAATGGGAGAGTGTGCAGTGTAGGGACAGTGCTGTAAAAATGTAAAGATAAATTAACTTAACATGAACAATAATGACTTTTTATGACTATAATCTGAATGAGTATTATTTTGATTCATTGTTTTGTATTTCTGCAGTATCTAAGCGCTGGAGAACCCCTCACCACTCCGCTAATGCCCGGCACTTTGACCTGATAAATGCCTTTGGGTAAAGCTCAGCTTTCTCTAAAGGCTGGAAATGCTTTAATCGTTATTGTTGGCATGCCTCAGGCTCATGTTCACAATCTAACAGCAGTTCAGCAGCTCAGCCTGACCCCGGCTCTGATCCGGTCACTGTTTTAATCAATGAAAAGATCTGAGTAAAGTCACTGAATTAATGAATCAACTCAAAAACATGACCCTAGACCATCTTCAGCTCTGTGCTCCCGTCCCGTAACTTCTGGCTCTGCGAAAACCAAAGCCTGATTGATAACTGGTTTAGTGAAGCCCAGGCCTGAGATCAAATCATTCCCTCACTGAGTTAATCTCAGATCAGCGGGAGCACACTTCTCCACACTTCTCTGCTGCATTTTTAAAGATGTCGTCCTCAGGAGACCAAATTAGCACCCGGGCCCCGGCGCCCCGGCCCCGCCCGATATAGCTGGACAGCTTGGAGCTGAGTAAGGCATACTGACCGGGTCTCGGCCAAAAGGAGAATCTCCGAGTGGGAGGGACTGAAGCTCCAGCAGACGCTGCCTTTTTCAGCTGATCTCAGACCTGCAGGCCGACGCCGCTTAACCCTTAAATACCAGGGATTCTGGAGACTGGATCACTGGAGCTTTCTAAAGGGGAACACACGGTCAAGCAGTGAAGTTAAACAACACTGTAAAAAGAATACTGCAAAACGTAATGTACCGTAACTTACCAGCAGCAAATAACTAGCCATAAGTTCCTATAATACATTTTAGATTAAGCATACTGTACATTTAATTACAGTACCTATAAATACAGTGTTCTTACTAGTGATGCAAATCCACAACCAGTCTCATTTAGGAAAGATTTTAAAGTATTAGGGCATTAAATGGATTGGCTCCATCATATATTACAGAGCGTCTATCTCTATATATCTGTATTGCTGTCCAATGAAAAACAAGTATCTTTAAAACAGCAACTTTACAGGAGAGAGAAAAAACTTCTAAACTTTCTATAGAAATCAATGTAAAAAGAGTTTATTCCAGGTCATTTTGAAGTATATCTATTGTTTCATTCATCATGAAACTTTGACACAGTGTAAGGGACAGTTTGTGTGTTCGAGTTAAGTAGTAAACTAAAAATCAACAAAAATGGAGATACTTGTTTTTTTATTGGACAGCAACGATATGCTCCATGTCATTCCTTAAAGTTCCCACACTTAATAAGAAGTTTTTATGCAGCAGAGAAATAGAAGAGCTTACCATCAGAGAAAATTAGCCAATCAGCGTCAGTTAAGAGTTTCAAAAAGCAGCTGAAGACATATTTCTATAAACTTTGTTTTAACAATTGATTTTTGTATCATTCATTTTCTGGGTTTATATATATATATATATATATATATATATATATATATATATATATATATATATATATATATATATATATATACAGCCCTGGAAAAAAATTAAGAAAGCACTTAAAAATGATGAGTTTCTTTGATTTTACCAAATTGAAAACCTCTGGAATATAATCAAGAGGAAGATGGATGATCACAAACCATCAAACCACCAAACTGAACTGCTTGAATTTTTGCACCAGGAGTAAAGCAGCATAAAGTTATCCAAAAGCAATGTGTAAGACTGGTGGAGGAGAACATGATGCCAAGATGCATTAAAACTTTGATTAAAAACTTTGCATCTTTTTTATTATTTCAGTCATTTCTCATTTTCTGTAAATAAATGCTCTGAATGACAATATTTTTTTAGGAATTTGGGAGAAATGTTGCCTGTAGTTTATAGAATATGTTCATTTTATGCAAACATAGACCTAAAAACAGCAAAATCAGAAAAACTGATTTAGAAACTGAAGTGATGTCTTCATTTTTTATAGAGCTGTATAGGTAGTATATACACTCAGTAATATAACAGTCAAGGGTAGGACAGTCACCATAATAATTTTTAATGGACGATATACTGTCCCAGAAATTGTTGCAATAAACAATTTTATTGTTTTTTTTTTTAACTATTTAAATGTCATTGGCATAATGATAAAATAATAGCATAATAAAAGCATTTATACACTTTTAAAGACAGCATCATTGTCTTAACATTATGATTTAATTAATTTATTGTACAATAATTTCATAATGTAATTATTGTGACTACTTTATATTATATAATACTAAATATATATAAACAATTACAAACAATAAAATCATTTGTGCTATTAAATGATGTAATTTAATACTGTCACATTTTCAACATTTTAAAATGTGTATTAGGGACTAAATATTTACATTTTAATTTGTAAATCTTTTAAAATTGGTAAACTACATCAATGCTGTCCTGAATATACAAAAATAGACGTATAATAGATTTATTTTACATTTCAGCAGGTAAAGAACTGTATAATCTGGTAAGAGAAACATGAGTGATGAGTTTTACCAAATGTAGGTTAGCTAACGGCTAACTAGCGCTATACCCACACACACAAATATTTATCCAGTAATGTTACTCCAAACTGATACCGTTTATCTACTAAATATCTCCA
Source organism: Astyanax mexicanus (assembly GCF_023375975.1). Lineage (NCBI taxonomy): Eukaryota > Metazoa > Chordata > Actinopteri > Characiformes > Acestrorhamphidae > Astyanax > Astyanax mexicanus. The sequence goes on from NW_026040053.1 coordinate 201,260, forward strand.
AATAATAAAATCTATTAATATTTAATGTAGAAATAGTGTATTTAGCTAGTAATTAGTTAAGTAGGTAAGGAAGTTTCTCTCTCCCAGTGCAGTGTAGTTAGCGTTAGCAGTGTAGCTAGCGTTAGCAGTGTAGCTAGCGTTAGCAGTGTAGTTAGCGTTAGCAGTGTAGCTAGCGTTAGCAGTGTAGCTAACAGAGCAAAACCACAATAAACACCAAGTTAAAGTTCATTAATAAACTCTACTCTAATAAACTGAAGAAATAAAGCTTTTACAAATAATAAAGTCACAATCAGATACTACATCTTCACCCATAAAGACTGACTGTTTACCACCTGAAACACACCAGCTGAAAAACACTAGCTTAGCGTTAGCACACTGAGGTAACCACCACTAGCATACGACCGCTAAGCTAAAAGATTAGCTTACCGTTAGCATGCTTAGGTAACCCACCACTAGCATACGGCCGCAAAGCTAAAAAAAAAAAAAAAAAAAAAAAAGTACATTATCTAACCTAGGCTAGCTTTTGTGTTTATATACAGTTATGGAGGATATATAGATTATCTAACCTGCTTTAGATTTCTGTGTTTATATACAGTTATGGGGGATATATAGATTATATAACTTGCTGTAGCTTTCTGTGTTTATATACAGTTATAGAGGATATATACTGTAGATTATCTAACCCGCTGTAGCTTTCTGTGTTTATATACAGTTATGGAGGATATATAATGATTAACTAGCCCGCTGTAGATTTCTGTGTTTATATACAGTTATAGAGGATATATAAATTATCTAACCCACTGTAGCTTTCTGTGTTTATATACAGTTATAGAGGATATATAGATTATCTAACCTGCTGTAGCTTTCTGTGTTTATATACAGTTAGGGAGGATATATAGAGATTATCTAACCCACTGTAGATTTCTGTGTTTATATACAGGTATGGAGGATATATATAGATTATCTAACCCACTGTAGCTTTCTGTGTTTATATACAGTTAGGGAGGATATATAGATTATCTAACCCACTGTAGATTTCTGTGTTTACATACAGGTATGGAGGATATATAGATTATCTAACCTGCTGTAGCTTTCTGTGTTTATATACAGTTGTGGAGGATTTATACAGTAGATGATCTAACCTGCTGTATCTTTCTGTTTATATACTGTTATGGAGGATATATAAATTATCTAACCCACTGTATCTATATAGTTATAGAGGATAAATAGATTATCTAACCTGCTAAATCTTTGTGTTTATATACAGGTATGGAGGATATACAATAGATTATCTAACCTGCTGTAGTTTTCTGTGTTTATATACAGTTATATGGAGATTATCTAACCCGCTGTAGCTTTCTGTGTTTATATACAGTTATGGAGGATATACAATAGATTATCTAACCCGCTGTAGCTTTCTGTGTTTATATACAGTTATGGAGGATATATAATGATTAACTAACCCGCTGTAGCTTTCTGTGTTTATATACAGCTATAGAGAACAAACAAATACTGTACATATTTATAAGGACACACTACAGGACTGGCAGTAGAACAAAAATGCTAATAAAAGTTTATATGAGACAAAAAAAACATTAAAATACAAAGAAAAAATAATTTTTAAATCTTTATTTTCAATGAATACTTCTTTTCCGCAGCCAGTTAAACAGTTTACATACATCATCACTCAAGATTATATAACTTTATTATATCTGTCCCACTCTGATTAAAAAACAGAAAAGAAAAACAAACTTAAAATGTCATTTAAACGAAACAGCGGCTCATGTCAAATGTACCATTCAGTGCTCTGGGATGAGCGCTCCCAGGGTTTAAAGAACATGTTTAATCAACATATCCACTTATGTTATATATGCTGTAAACTTTCACTTTATATATAAAAAGCTGAAGGATATTTTTACTGAATCACTGAAATGAATCTCTCGGTCTACAGTGTCTTAAATAGCGTGTACAATGAGAACTAAGGCACTAAAAACTAAACAATGCTGAAAAAACTAAAATACAGCAGAGAGCCCGGAGTACTGTGGTTCTGAACAAAGTCAGTAAAGCAGCAGAACCACAAAACCCACCTTGGTCTCCATGTGAGAAAGAGGCACTATTAAAACAAGATTTTAGAGAGCATTTTAAATCTACAGCCAAAAAAACTAAATACAGCTCTGGAAAAAATAAGAGAGCACTTAAAAATGATGAGTTTCTTTGATTTTAGCAAATTAAAAACCTCTGGAATATAATCAAGAGGAAGATGGATGATCACAAACCATCAAACCACCAAACTGAACTGCTTGAATTTTTGCACCAGGAGTAAAGCAGCATAAAGTTATCCAAAAGCAGTGTGTAAGACTGGTGGAGGAGAACATGATGCCAAGATGCATGAAATTAAAACTGTGATTAAAAACCAGGATTATTCCACCAAATATTGATTATTTCTGAACTCTTAAAACTTAATTTCAGTCATTTCTCATTTTCTGTAAATAAATGCTCTAAATGAGAATATTTTTATTTGTAATTTGGGAGAAATGTTGTCTGTAGTTTATAGAATAAAACAACAATGTGCATTTTACTCAAACATAAACCTATAAATAGTAAAATCAGAGAAACTGATTCAGAAACTGAAGTGCGACCTTCATTTTTTACAGAGCTGTATATTATATATAATGTATATAATTCTGCTTTATACTCAGTAGAATTAACTCAGTACATTCATCAGTTCCACTGTCCCAAACTACTGCTCATCATCACTTTTAAAGTAGATTTTTCTTTTTATTTCAGTGCATAAACTACATGCGGTTGTTCTGTAAACAGCACTCATGGTGAAACCTGAAATAAGGGAGCAGCTCTGTAGCTTTTTATATTTATAGAACTCTTATTCTGTATACAGCACACAGGAAGTGATTCTCAAAAAGTTGTGCACTATTCACGATCATTTTATACTATTCATGATGCAGTCTAACTCGCCACAACATTAAAGCCATTTTCCTCATTAAAGGGTTAAATATACAAGTTTTAAATGGCATGTTTTAAATGAAAGATGGGTTGTTGGAGGAGTTGATGGGTAGTTGATGGTAGCCAGAGTAGTTGGTGGGTAGTTGGATAAGTTGAGGTAGTTGATGGAAGTTGGGGTAATTGGTGGTAGTTGGGGTACTTGATAGGTAGCTGGATTAGTTGCTAATTGGTGGTAGTTGGGGTAGTTGATGAATAATTGGATTAGTAGGGGGTAGCTGATGGTTAATTGGATTAGTTGGGGTAGTTGGGGTTGTTGAGTAGTTGATAGGTAGCTGATCGATAATTAGGTGTAGTTGCTATGCAGATGACAGGTAGTTAATGGTAGTTGGGGTAGTTGATGGTTAATTGGTTTAGTTGGGGGTAGTTGATGGTGGTTAAGTGGTTGATAGGAGGTTGATAGAAAATTAGGGGTAGTTGATATGTAGATGAAATGTAGATGATGGTAGTTGGGGTAGTTGATGGGTAATTGGATTTGTTGGGGGTAGTTGATGGTAGTTGGAGTAGTTGAAAGGTAGATGATAGGTAGTTAAGGTATTTGATTAGGTACTAGATGGGTAGCAGCTGACGGTCTGATACAGTCAGTCTGACGAGCCTCAAACAGAGCACAGACGCAGTCCTCATCTTTAAACATCGTATCATTAATATGGTTAAAGATTAAGAAATACTAAAACTCGAGGCATTACTCCAAACCCGACAGTCGTACAGCGTAGTGTGTAGCGTAACTCAGCATCACAAAGCTATCTCCTTCATTCATGATTAATATATACGTTTTTAAAATGTCATGTTTTAAATAAAACTGTACAGAGTGTACATCCAACTATTATAACAACCACTCTGTGGGTCACATTCCAAACATCTCTCAGCCCTGCTGTAGAGCTCAGAACACTGTTCATAAAGCCGTTATTACAGATCAGTGATGATAAAAGAGATTTAACCTTCATCATCTAAACACCTTCATCATCGTCACACACTCAAACTACGTTCACACAGCAGGCGAAAGGGTCACGTTCAGGTCCGATCATGGATACAGGATGGAGCTGCTGCAGCATCCATGCAAAATAAAAACAGTGCATCAAATACAATGTTTATCTTAGACTGTTCACCTTTTTAATGTGATATACTGTATACCTGACAGATGAAAGCAGATGAAACCGAAACTTTATGTGAAGCGCTGCTTTTCACACTAATGTCTTGTATACATATAAATCACATTAAAATGATGAACAGTATGAACAGCCGGTTCTGGTGCAAATACTTTACCCAGTCAAAACTGCAACTTACAAAGTGACTGTAGCCTAAAAAATAACGTATTCTTTTTAAAGTGAGCTAGAACGCATTTTCTGTGATAAGTCCAGCTGCAGTCACTGGAACAGCTTGAAAGCTCCTGTTATGCTGGAGAGGATGAAGATGAAACTGAAACTTCACATGAAGCTCTGCTGCTCTTTAGTGTATGAGCTTCACTTTAGGAGCGTGAACTGACCAATGCAGGAATCAGATTACATTAAAACGATAGTGGGAAAAGAATAAAATTAACATCTGATTTGTGCCACTTTTATCTGCTGTGTGAATGTAACCACACACACACGCACACGCACACACACACAGGTGAGTTGGTGTTTAGTCTTCGTCTCCTCTCAGTTCGCTGGGCAGGAATTTGTACTGCTGCTGTCGGATCTGGGCGAGCTTCTTCCGAGCCTCCTCCAGCTCCCGCTCCTTCCTCAGCATCTCCTCCTGCGCCGCGATGATCTGAGACACACACACACACACACACACATTACACAAATTACACACAATAAGCACACACATCAGAACCGCTACCGGTCCAGTTCACTCTCACACAGAACAGTATCACAGTACTGTACTTTCACTTTTAGTACTTCAGTACCACATTTTACAAGAAAACTACTCCAATAATTAAGTTCCAAAAATGTTCAGAAGTATTTTTACTTTTACTGAAGTTTGAGTCTCTAGTATTTTATACAGGGCTAGTTGTTGGGGGTAGATTTAATGAGTAGTTGATCCATTAAATAAAATAAAAAAATGTAAGAGCAAAAACAAAATAAAACAGGAACAAATGATTGAAATGATATTATGAAATGTTACCTGAGCAATTCCTCCAACAAACTTGGTCTTCACCACCACGTTTTCATCATCTGCCTTATCAAACGCTGCTTTCTGAGCTGCTTTCACCAGATTATCCGACGCTCGCTTCACTGCGTTTCCTGCAGCCTAAAGAATAATATATAATAATAATAATAATAATAATATCATGTATAAAAATAATAATATAATAAATATCTAACATCTAAATCACTCCAGCAAGACACAGATACTGTATTTGTGGATGTAGTGGGTGGGTACGGGGTGTGACTGTGGGGGTAGAGGGTGTGGCTGTGTGGGTAGGGGGTGTGGTTGTGTGAATAGAGGGTGTGGCTGTGGGGGTAGGGGGTGTGGCCGTGCAGTATGGGGCGTGGTTGTGTGGGTAGGGGGGTTGGCCGTGCAGTAGGGGGCGTGGCTGTGTGAGTAGGGGGTGTGGCTGTGTGAGTAGGGGGTGTGGCCGCGTGGGTAGGGGTGTGGCTGTGCGGTAGGGGGCGTGTTTATACCTGTAATCTCCTCATGGCCTCAGAGTCCTGGTCAGCCTTGACCTTGCAGGCCACCAGCAGCTGGGCGGTGGAGGCGGCGACCTGCTTGGCGGAGGAGATGAGCTTCTCCTCGCTGGCGTGACCCTGCACCGACGCATTCGCTGCTTCACACAGACTGCTGGTAGCTGCAGCAACCATGCGCGCCTGCAACAACCGCAGCTTCAACACCTGTGCAGCACTGTTCACCCACAAACACTTTTATTTTCATCCATCATAAATCATGATATTACGATATTACTCACAGCTGAGATTAGCCCTTGTGACCACTGGCCATCGTCCTCAGCATTGGCAGGGATGGAGCCCACCTACAGAAGATCATACATAGATCATACACACATTTATACGCATTTATACATTTACATTGATTTTACATTAGCCATTATGTGCCAATCACATCTTCACACTCATAAGTTAGTAGCTGTTACATTAGCTATAGTTCTACATTATCGGTCTGTACTGTTGTTTTGTTCTGTTATTTGTTTGTTATTTGTTTGTACTGAGCAGGTCGATCCGAGGGGGATGGGTTCCTCTGACTGAGTCTTGGTTCCTCCTAAGGTTTCTTCCTCTTAATGTAAGGGAGTTTTCCCTTGCCACTGTGTCCCACAATAATTGGCATTTTGTTGTAAAAATTGCTATAGAAATAAAATTAAATTGAATATTTATATTCTAAATGTATTACTTCTCACACTGTGTTTAATACAGGTAGTATAGATTAATGCAGCTATTCACAGACTGTGTGTGTGTGTGAGAGTGTGTGTGTGTGTGTGTGTGTGTGTGTGTGTTACCTTGCCCTGTGCTACCAGCTCTCTCTGAGCAGCTGAAGCTGATTTGACGAGGGCGCTGGTGGCTGCAGCAATAGATTTGGCTGCTTCCAAAATTTGCTCCTCAAAGTCCAGACTTTCATCAGCTTCCTGCAGAGAGAGAGAAACATATTTCAGATCATTGTGGCTTTTTGTAAAATGTGTAAAATATACAAAAAACATATTAGAGCCTGAAAACCATGTGAGAGTGTGTGTGAGTGTGTGTGTGTGTGTGTGTGTACCTTCGGTTTAGCTCTGGGTTTAAGCTGCTCCAGTTTTTTAGCTGCTGCTTCGATTGAGGCTGCGGCTCCTAACAGCTCCGTCTCAGCAATCACTGTCGGATCCTCCGGGTCCACCCACTCAGTACCTACACACACACACACACACACACACAGTTACTTAAAATCTGGAGCATTTCTTAAGTACTATGAATTTTTATCCCATTTTTTCCCTAATTTACCCAATTACCCAACCCACTCATTAGGACTCCAACACCAAGAGGGTTAAGAAGACTAACACACGAGTAGCCGAGTAGCATCACAGCGCTAACGCTCGGAGGAAAGCGTAGCGACACGGTTCTGATACATCAGCTCACAGACGCAGCCTTGTGCTGATCCACATCACCCTAGGAGTGATGAGGGGAAAGAGAGAGCGCCATCTACTGTACTGTACCCACCCAGAGAGAGAGAGCAAGGACAACTGTGTTTGCTCTCTCAGGGCATTCGAACTGGTGATCTCCCAATCATAGTGGCAGCACTTCATAGTAGTTCACAGTACCAAAGTTTACATTCAGAACTGAGGTCAGTAAAACATGCTGAACATGCAGAGAGATGATGAACATGCCACTGGGGGAATGTTTTATTATTATTAGTTAATCACTTTATTGTCCAGTAAATACGGTAAAAATGAGTGTGTATGGAGATGATTTCAGACAGAATTCTACTCTTTATCACTTCAACATTTAATATTGTTATTAATAATAGTGTGAAATGTGAACAGAATGAAGATAATAAACACAATCAGGGAGAGGAATGAAGAAGTGAGGCGGTCCGGTCAGAACAATACTTACGCTCATCTGGAGCACAATCAGAGAAAAAAGGACACACCCTTTAAAAACTGACCAATAAAGAGAGTGTGTGTGTGTGTTTTATAAGCCATATGATATTATCAAAATACAATATTACCATGATAACGACATTATCACAATACTACGATATATACTGTGGTCTGAATAAGTTTGGGCCCCTGATAATTTTCATGATTTTCCTTTATAAATCATTGGTTGTTGGGATCAGTGATTTCAGTTAAATATATCATATATCAGATGAACACAGTGATATTTAAAGGTGAAATTAAGTTTACTGTTTTTACTCAGTTCTCTAGAGTTACATTAGTTGAAATCAGTTATTTTATTCGTTAGGAGTTCAATTAGGAGTGCAATAATGCAATTAATGACAAATCTCATAGGACATATTAGGAGTAAAGTGATTTCTCACCCTTCATGCTCTCTGCTGTCTGAATGAGCTCAGTTACGGCTCCAGCAACACGTTTAGAGAACCAGGCTAACTGCTGCTTCTGTTCTACTGTCGGCCTCTGGAGAACCTACACACCATCAGAGAGAGAGAGAGAGAGACAGAGAGACAGAGAGAGAGATAAGGAGAGAGAGAGAGAGAGAAAAGGAGAGAGAGAGAGTCCATTACAATGATAAATAATGTCTTATTGACCTTATTGAACTGTTTATGTATGCACTGATGTTTCTTGCACCATTTTAAAAGTTAAATTTAATGCTTTTTAATACATTTATAAGAGCTCAATAAATAAAATTTAAGACCCAAAAATGTAGTCTTCATTTCTTTAGTTCTCTCCCCGGTAACGTTAGCTAACTTTCTGCTGATGTCAGTATGTTAGCTAACTTGCCGCTAATGTTAGCTGGCTCTCCGCTAACCTTAGATCTATCCCTGGTAAGGATAGCTAGCTCGTTTTAGCTAACTAAAGTTAGTATGTTAGCTAGCTTGCTGCTAACGTGCGTTCTATCCCTGGTAACGTTAGCTAGCTCGTTTAAGCTAGCTAAAGTTAGTATGTTAGCTAGCTTGCTGCTAACCTTAGATCTATCCCTGGTAACGATGGCTAACTTTAGCTAACTAAAGTTAGTATGTTAGCTAGCTCGCCGCTAAAGTTAATATGTTAGCTAACTCACCACTGGATGTTAGCTAGCTCACTGTTAATCTTAGTTCTCTCCCTGGATTAGATGTTTACGATGGGCCACTGTGTTTTCCCACCGCTTTAAGCGCACCATCTGAAAATGTAATGTAAATGTAAACTTAAGACAAGTTAAGACCTTAATTACCTATATTTTATTCTAAATACACTAAACAATGCTCTATTCCGGCAGGACGATGCTCGTCCACACACTGCTGCTGCAGGAGCTTTGAGCCTTGAAGACACTGCAGATACTAAACCATCTCCAGCTGCTGTATCTGCAGATCTATAATCCCTGATTATAGTAAATGTGTGGGATGAGTTTCTATTGGACGCTCTATTAACACTTCTATACCCCTACCACCCAATCTGCAGCTACTGTGTATAGAGGATACTGGAGATGTTGTTCCTGATCACTACCATTACAATCCCACACTTTCCTCTGGGTGCAGATATTGTTTTGTCTATTATAATTTGGTTTATAGTGAGTTTGTATCTGTGTGAACCTGCAGAACGTGATCCAGCAGCTCCAGGAATCCGTTAGTGCACTCGGTCCCGTACTGAAGAGCTCTGCTCCGGACCTCCTCACTCACCCCGTCACCGTACGCTGCTCTCTGTTACACACACACACATATATAACACACCGTGAACCACCAACACACACCAGAAAACCCTGTAAACCACCAACACACACCATACAAACCCCGTAAACCACCAACACACACCATAAAACCCCATAAACCACCAACACGCACCATAAAACCCCGTAAACCACCAACACGCACCATAAAACCCCGTAAACCACCAACACACACCATACAAACCCCGTAAACCACCAACACACACCATACAAACCCCGTAAACCACCAACACACACCATAAAACCCCATAAACCACCAACACGCACCATAAAACCCCGTAAACCACCAACACGCACCATAAAACCCCGTAAACCACCAACACACACCATACAAACCCCGTAAACCACCAACACACACCATAAAACCCCATAAACCACCAACACGCACCATAAAACCCCGTAAACCACCAACACGCACAATAAAACCCCGTAAACCACCAACACGCACCATACAAACACAGCAAATTAAATAAAAACACATCCATTTACTGGATACTTAATTCAACACGCCAACCGTGCTGGAGTACAGAGATTACAGATCAGTACAGTGTTTATAGTCTGTGTTCAGTTATATGGAACTGTTAGTAGCCATGTTTAGCTGTGTGTAGCCATGTGAACTAGGGCTGCATGATATTGGAAAACAAACCCGAGGAAAACAGCTAAACAACAGTAATCAGGTTTTAAAGGTAAATAAGAGCGTTTGTTTTTCTGGGGTTAAAAGTGTGAATTCAGCTGTAACTGGAAATATCTGCACTGATAAACTGTGCTGGACTGAGGAGTACAGCTTTCCACACGTTCTCACGTTTACAAGCACGTGCCCAACCATGTGGATGGAGGCCATGCGTGCAGATACCTCGTATTTACTCCCTGATTCTTCAACTTCTACAGAAGTATTTTAAGCACTAGTATCTATATTTCTATACACCTTTGGTGTATAAAACTTAGAAAGTCTTTATACACACACACATGCACACGCACACACACTCATGTGCATGCGCATGTGCACAGAACCATGCACGCACACACATACACTCGCTCGCACATATGCGCACACGCATCCATGCATGCAAGCACACACACGCACACACACACACACACACACACAGACCTTGCAGGTGGTCAGCATGTCGGAGATGACTCTGCGGCTGAGGTTGGCTGTAGAGATGACGTCCTCCTGGCGGGTGGAGTTCCCGGCGGCTACAGCTTTAGCCGTGGCGGTGGTGATGCCTTTCGTCATGCGGATGAACTCCTCTGGAGTGCTGCACTTATCCGGAGTTTCCTTACACTGAAAAACCTGAAAACAGCAGAATTTAAAAATACTCTTAAAACTCTGAATCAGAATCTTAATTACAAAAGAGCTGCAACAAAGTGTAAAAAAAAATCACCAAAAATACCACAAGTAACACTGCTATAAACCATGCAGCAACACTCAAATATCAGTGTAGATATTCTATTTAAACCTGATGCTGAACACAACACCATATTCAATACTGCAGCTGTACACTGCGTGGGTTTATGCACATGCTCTGTAGCACACTTTTTGTTTTTTCACTACTGTAGACTAATGTAATACACTTCTCTGCTGCCTGTGTCCTTTAGGATCGATTTTAATATTCTGTTACTGTGGGCTCTGAGTGGTTCAGCAGCATAAAGCGCTGCCACTATGATCAGGAGATCGCCAGTTTGCATTCCGGTCATGCAGCTTGCCATCAGCTGCCGGAGCCCCGAGAGAGCACAGTTGTCCTTGCTCTTTCTGGATGGGTACAGTAGATGGCGCTCTCTCTTTCCTCTCATCACTCCTAGGGTGATGTGGATCAGCACAAGGCTGCGTCTGTGAGCTGATGTATCAGAACCGAGTCGCTGCGCTTTCCTCCGAGCGTTAGCGCTGTGATGCTACTCTGCAATGCTACATCAGCAGCAGTTCAAAAAGAGGCGGAGTCTGACTCCACATGTCTTGGAGGAGGCGTGTGCTGGTCTTCTTAACCCTCCTGGTGTGTTGGGGCATCACTAGTGATAGGGGGAGTCCTAATGAGTCCTAATGAGTGGGTTGGGTAGTTGGACGTGTAAATTGGGGAGAAAAAGGGAGAAAAATTTGAAATAAAATAAAACAAAAATGATAAATAAGTCTTTAAAATCTCTAAATGGCTTAGCACCTAAAACATCTCAGACGATCTGATAGAATATATTCATATATCATGAATATATTCATAGATCATCAGGAGCTGCTTTACTGAATATTCTCAGGATGAAGCACAAAATGCTTTATGTTTTATGCTGCAAAAATGTGGAACCCTTTAGCAATTAATATTCGTGAGGCATAGAGTTTTTATAGCTTTAAAAAACAGATAAAAACCTTTATTAGTTTCTTTTCTGTTGTTTTCATATACATATTTTTTTATTTGATTGACTTTGTCGTGTTCATTAAACTTAAAACTTTAATTGTTTTATGTGTTTTATATTACTTATTGTTTTACAGTTTTATTTAATTTCATTATAAAGCACTATGAGCTGCATTTTTATGTATGAAAGGTGCTATATAAATATGAATATAAAAAGTTCATGATTATTATTATTATTAGTAGTACACAGTATAGATGTATGGATAGTAGTGGTATATTAATATTATTATTATATATTAATATTGTGTATTAGTGTATGATGTTCTTACTGTGAGTTCCTGTCTGATGCACTCTATAGCCGCCTCCAGCGCTCTGGTGCCCCTAGTGGCCTCATCCTCAACCGCCTTCACCGTCTTCAGCAACGAGGTCACATTCGTTACAATCACCTGTTACACACACACACACACACACACTTATTTTTTCTTACTTTATAAATGAACAGTGAAGTGATCTATCAGATTATGAAGGAACACATAATGAATCATGTAGTAACTTAAAAACAGTGTTAAACAAACCTAAATACTCTGTGAAGTATTTAGATACTCTTATCTGAGGAGCTGTTTGTTAACTTGTGGTTTCTGAGGCTGAAACTTATCCAGTACAACAGAGAAAACTCTTACTTTTCTTTATTTAGTTGAGTAGTTGTTGCTTCTCATAACCTGGATTCGAACATTACTGAAATATTCACTATTCACTGTATACCTGTAACTCTACCTCTTCACTACTTTACTTTAACTGATGCTCTCAAACACTTTATTAAGAGACAAGAAATTCAAGTAATTAACTCTTGATGAGTTCAGCACAGCTGTTAACTGAAAGCCTGAATTCCAGGAGACTCTACCTCATAAAACTGACTGAGAAAATCCAGCAGAGATGTTCAAAACTGATCATCTGAACAAGAGGAGATACTTTAAAGAATCTAAAATATAAAACATATTTTGGTTTGTTTAACAGGTTTTCTCTCTCAAATAATGCAAAAAAAAGTTCATATTCATAAAGTTTTAAGAGTTCAGAAATCAATATTTGGTGGAATAATCCTGGTTTTTAGCATTTTAAGTGCTCTCTTATTTTTTACAGAGCTGTATAAATTTTACTGATCAGGTGGTTTGAGGACCTGGTTTGAGGATGTGAGATGTACGTACCTTGGCTGCACCCTTCAGCTGGAGCATGGACGGGTCTTCTGCTGCTTTACCTGCTGCACCTTTGGTGGCGCTGATGAGCTCAGCTAGCGCTTTAGCCACATCCTTCACTGCATTAATCAGAACAACCTGCAGACAGACAAACACGACAAATCCCCCTCAGATCATCCGGTTCCTCCGGTTCTCCAGACCCAGTACATTATTACAATAAAGAAAAGGGAGTATTACTGGTAATCTGATATTCTGTGATTCATAAATGATGATTATGATGATATTCTGATCTCTGAAAGTCCAGTTTGTGCACCTGAGTCTCGGGGTCGTCAGGTCCGATACTGGCAGCTCCCAGTTTCACCACTTCTGTGAGCTGAGTGATGGTCTTGGCTGAGGACTGGGCAGCTCGGGCCAGCTTCTCCGGACTGGTAGCAGCACCGGACACCAGGTTCTTAGTGTCCTCCACCAGAGCTTTAGCCGTCTTCAGAATATTCTCCCTGACAAACACACACACACACACATCCAGTTTCATCTTAATCATCTTTATCCTCCTGCTAAAATCCTCTTGTTCTTGTTTTATTGTGAAATACAGTGGGTCTCTCTGAGTTGTTTATGATGCTGCACATGATGAAACTGTTCCTCTTCCTCATTCTCTGCAGCAGCTAGTAAAAGAAAAAAAATTCAGAAAAACGAGTCGATCAGGAAAAGCACCGTGTCTATATCAACCCGTCAATTAATATTCATGGCCCCGCCCACCTCGGCTCGGGACCGCCCACAGGCAGACAGAGATGAAGCCGGGCGGCGACGCCGTCTCGTTAGATAGGAGATAACTAACAGCGCTAGGATCAGCATCCAGTTCATTCATGTGTTATTTGTGCGAATAACACATCAGTGTTTATATACTTTACCCAGTAATTCAGAGCTAAGAAACAAATGATTAGAATTAGTCTATGGAGGAAAAATACCACCAGCCAAGTACTACTGAGATAGGTAGGTGTTTATATGTTTAGAACAGTTCTGTCTACACTAGTTAAAATAAAAATCCATCCCGGGGTTTTACTTTCTCAATCTGGACTACCCACCTGTGTGTGTAACTATAGGTTTAAATAGGATCTCCGGTGGGTTTGGTGTTTTACAGAGACTCTAAGACTAGGTCAGTGGCTGAACTTGGCATTCATTCATACTAGAGACCACACTGAATGAAGTCAGTGGGCGGGTCTGGTGGTCAGTGGGCGGGGTTACCTGTGTTCAGCGAATGCGTCGGAGTCGTTTTCGGTGTTGAGCGTTCCGGCCGAGGCGAACATGATGGTGGTGTCAAGGTCGGCGATGATGCCGGAGACGGCGCTGGCTGCAGTTATACACGCCTGAGTCCCCTTATTACCAGCCTGCAGAGCCGACAGCACCAGAGACACCTAACACACACAGACACGCCATTTAATTACAGTTATAGAAATGAAAAAAATGGAAAATCGATTAAAGGATAAAATTAATTTTAATTTAAATGTTCCGTATTCCAGTTTTATATATAAAAAGTAGGGGTGGGAATCAATTACAGTCCAACTCTTAACTCTCTTTATCACCGTTTTTCTGCATGGCAGCTCATAAGTAGTGTCAGACAACGCAATCTGAAGTACCTTTTCAGCCCCTTATCCAGCGCGTTGGTCATTTTCTCCATTGTGGTCTTGCTTTCCCTGCCCTTAGAACCAGTCAGCTGGTGGAGTGCAGGTTGGCTGTGGGTCTTTTTACTCGGCGTTGGGCCCCCGTTAGCTTCCGTGCTAGCTGCTACATGTTTTGCATTGAGGTGATATTTAAGGCTCGATACGCTGCGGTGATACGCAAATTCTTTGTTGCATAATCTGCACACAACCACACTCCTGTCGACACTCCCATCCGTCTTTGTTTTAAAACAAAACTTCCCCTGCATGGGCCAACTAAAGCGCTCTCATCAGCTTCTTCGCCCATGTCGCTAATGTTTACTGTGGTTCTTCTTCTTCTGTTTCCCTCCGGCTGATTCCGCCAGGCATTAGTGCTGCCCCCACAGGTGAAATCCCAAACGACTTCTTCTGAGTTTCCAGCAGGCTGTGTACAACACCATCAGATGTAATGCCACTATCCACTGCTCTAATCCAGAATTACGTATCTATATTATAGTGTGCCGTTAAAATGCATTTTTTTTAACGCGTGGGTATTTGCGTAGTTAATTAATCGAAATTAACGCACTAAAGTCCCAGCCCTAATAAAAAGAGAAATCGAAATAACACTGTGATTTCCCGTTTTCTGTATAGTGTAATTGTGCTGTACCTTCTCAGTGACGGTTCGTGCACACTCCATCAGCTCCCGCTTGGTGATGGAGTCGGAGGGGCAGATCTGCAGAGCTCCAGCTTTCTGCACCAGCGCCATGCAGCCGTGCCCCAGCTCCTGCACCCGGCTCTTTATCTGCACCCCCACCTAAACACACACACACACACACAGCTTTATCTAACACCCAAACAAAAAGTTGCTGTAGTTAAAAAGTAAATTAATTAAATAGTAAATTAATGCAATAAATTAAATAAAAACTTAAAGACCTCCTCAGGCTCGGCCGTGGCAGCAGCCAGGCGTCCGTGCAGCGCCAGCTGACCGTAATCTGCCGTGACCTGAGACGCCAAACTCCCCAACTCCTCCGGAGAGCTCACCGACTTCCCTATCTGAGACAGAGAGAGAGAGAGAGAGAGAGAGAGAGAGAGAGAGAGAGAGAAAGGAAGAAAAAGAGAGAGACTTTTTTCTTAATTTTAACATCCCTTTATTATAACCCAACCGTGTTATAATATGATGTAAAAGTAACTTTTTGGCCATTTCAGCCATTAAAATCATCATTTAAAAACAGGACATCATGTCACAAAAGATAGAGACAGAGAGAGAGAGATTAAAGGGATGGAGAACAGGAGAACTTCAGCTCTGTGTGAGGAGCAAGATGGTGGCTTCTCACCATGTCGTGAGCTGTAACGGCGATGGCTCTGGAGAATTTCACCATGACGGTCTGATAATCCACAAACGATCCTTCTGTCTCTGATGGAGTCCCCGCCCCCAACTACATCAACACACACACACACACACACACACAATGAACAGGTTATAGACCACTGAAGTTGTGTCGTCATTTTGCAGTCGGCACCATGTTGTTTATGCCCATATTTAGGTTTCCGTGTTTAAGCGGTTCATGTGAATGGGGAATTTGAATGGGCTTTTCAAAAACTGGCCTCTGTCACATTCTGTGTGTACGTTTCATTCTGTGTACATTTACCTCCTAAATATCACTGGATCCTCTGAATTATGGGATTGATTAAGAGTCTTAATGAGAAAAATGCTAACTTTAAGCTAATGCTTAACTGACGTCACAGCACCGCGGCTGGAAATGACACAAGACTGGATTCTGCACAACACCAGTGAACTCCGGTCAGATCACGTTTTGGATTATTATTATTCTTCACAGAGGATCATTAAAGCATTTAAACACTTAAAAACTCTTTCAGTGATGTTGAGCAGTGTGGTCTGTGTTAGTTTATAATAATTACAACACTTGACCCAAATAACCAACTAACAACTGACTAATCAACTAATCAACTAACTACCTGCCCTCACTGAGGCGACAACCAACCAGAAACACCCATTTATTTCACTGCATAATAAAGAGGGTAAATGTTAAACATGTTACAGCTGGTTCTGGAGTATCACTGTTCTGTTTTAGTGATTTTATGCTGTGAGACTCTCAGCTCTCCTCAGTAAGAGCAGTTAGTTCATT
This sequence comes from Astyanax mexicanus, assembly GCF_023375975.1. Lineage (NCBI taxonomy): Eukaryota > Metazoa > Chordata > Actinopteri > Characiformes > Acestrorhamphidae > Astyanax > Astyanax mexicanus. The sequence goes on from NW_026040053.1 coordinate 217,872, forward strand.
AGTTGCATCAGCTGTGTGTAATACGCTGTATAGTTACTGCCGGAGTTCACTGGTGTTGCGCCAAAAACAGTCCCCTGCTAATCTCTGCAGCTGGGCTGGGAGGTAAGTTCACTCCGCTGTAGCATTAGCTTAAAGTTAGCATTTTTCTCATTACGACCCTTAAACGATCTTGTGATTCAGAGGATCCAGTGATGTTCAGGAGTAAAATGTACACAAAATAAAACGTACAGAGGTCTGAACAGATTTATTTACCACAGAATGTGACAGAGGCGGGTTTTGAAAACCTCATTCATTTTCCTCACAGAAAAAAACGCTTAGACACAGAAGTTATACAAGGACTACAGAATGACGCACAACTTTAGTGGTCTATATACACACACACACAGGGTACACAGTTGTATATTTGTATATGATGTATATAGTTACCTTGCCCATGGCCTCAGCAATGGAGTCCACCATACCTCCCACTATCCCCACCTCACTGGCAGCTTCATTCAGAGTCAACATCAGATCATCTACCGCCTCCCTCATCAGCTGAGCCGCCTCTGCTATGGCATCATGGGTAAGAGTCACCTGGTAAGAGAGTAAAAAATAAAATAGAACATAGTTTATTTTCCTCCTTCTTTTACCCTGTTCTTATATATCGCTATATATCGATATATATCGAAATATTAAATAACGCAGGGCATCACCATGATGTCACCAGCCCCGCCCCCCACCCGCATGCTGTCTCACGTCCGGACCAATCAAGAGCTGAGTCAGCAGAGCTCTCAAACCCCGAGAAAAACAGTAAAACAACAGTAATCGTCCCTTTGATCAGTATTTAAATGTCTTTTAAAAAGGTAAATAAGAGCGTTTGTTTTTCTGGGATTAAAAGTGTGAATTCAGCTGTAACTGGAAATATCTGCACTGATAAACTGTGCTGTGCTGGACTGAGGAGCACAGCTTTACACACGTGCTCACGTTTACAAGCACGTGTCCAACCATGTGGATGGAGGCCATGCTGTTACCTCGTGTTTACTCCACTCTATTACACACTTCTACCTACAGCTGCTCCATCTTGTAGATAAAGTTACCGTATTTTTCGCACTATAAGCTGCACTTAAAATCCTTTATTATTCCCAAAAATCATCAGAGCTCCTTATAATCCGGTGCTCCTTATGTATGAATTCTATCAGTCAGGTATTAAGGAGCAGTAAAGTCACTCTGCTGAAGTACAGAGTTATACAGGAGATTCAGTTTAGTTCTCCAGCAGTATTAGCATTAACCACTAAATGCTATTTTCTTATTCAGAGGTGAGTATTATCAGCCTACAGCCTGCTGCTAACCCAAGCTAGCACTGCTGGAGCAACATTAGCATTATTTACTAACTGCGCTAGCTCATTTGCAGTTCAGAGGTGAGTATATCAGACTGTAGTCTGCATGTTTACAGTGTTAAAACAAGCTACATGAGATAAAACGCTAGCTAATATCACCCTGGCTTACCAGAACACTCAGGGTTCTTCAGTGTAGTGCTATCGCTAATGCTAATGCTCCAGCCTTAGTGCTGGAGAAATGTGTGAATCTAATCTTACTGCAAATAAACTGAAGTGCTTTACTCACCCAAATAAACAACAGTTTTCAGGAGAAAAATCTCTTAATGTAGATTAACATCCAGCACTTGTTTTTTTTTTATTACAGTTTTGTTTATTTAGCTTAGCTTTACTTAACTTAGCTAGCTATCCCCCCTCCCAGTGGTGAGACCTGCTAAATTAGAAGCTTCTTATAGTGTCTCTTAAAATGCACCTTACTCATGAAAATAGACCAGAAAATAGATGTTTATTGATAGTGCGCCTTATAGTGCGAAAAATACCGCCCAGAGGATGCCACCTACAGATGGTACCTCACAGGACACCTACGGGATGCCTACGGGATGCTGACCACGGTGCGCCACCTACAGGACATTTAATGCAGCAGCAGTGACTCTGAGGTGTTTAAAAACTCCAGCAGCACTGCTGTATCTGATCCACTCACTGTACCAGCTCAACACACACTAACACTGATAATCAGTGCTAATCACTGCAGTACTGAGGATAACCACACACCACCCAAATATTAATAGTAATAAATTATACAGAGAAACACAAACACAACTACAGTTTGTAATTTTTATACTGGTCATAATGTTATGCTTCATAAAATGCTATATAAAAACTAATAAATAACTGATCACAAAATAAAAGATATCAGTATCTGCTGACCTTGGGGTTCCCGCCGCCCTCTTTGGCAGCGTAGAGCATCTGCAGAGCAGACTCAGCCAGGGTCCTGCTCTGATCTAGAAGATTCATCTGCTCCTGGTGGTGCATCATCTTAGAGGCCACGCCCACTGCTGCCCTGCTCAGCGGCTCAAAGTAACTCGCCAGCTGAGAGACCTGCAGATAAAAAAAATCACATTATCATCAGATCCACATTAATAACAAGAGATCAGAGTGTGATCAGCGTGTCTGATTCAGAAAATAATCAAATTAATTTCAGTTTCTTATACAGCTCTGATAAAAAATGAAGAGAACACTTCAGTTTCTGAATCAGTTTCTCTGATTTATCTATTTATAGGTTTATGTTTGAGTAAAATGAACATTGTTGTTTTATTCTATAAACTACAGACAACATTTCTCCCAAATTCCACATAAAAATATTCTCATTTAGAGCATTTATTTACAGAAAATGAGAAATGGCTGAAATAACAAAAAAGATGCAGAGCTTTCAGACCTCAAATAATGCAAAGAAAACAAGTTCATATTCATAAAGTTTTAAGAGTTCAGAAATAATCAATATTTGGTGGAATAACCCTGGTTGGTTTTTAATCACAGTTTTAATTTCATGCATCTTGGCATCATGTTCTCCTCCACCAGTCTTGCACACTGCTTTTGGATAACTTTATGCTGCTTTACTCCTGGTGCAAAAATTCAAGCAGTTCAGTTTGGTGGTTTGATGGTTTGTGATCATCCATCTTCCTCTTGATTATCACAATCAACTGTGGAGCAGAACGAATAAGTAGGTATGGAGTGAATTTTGTGCCAAAAGTTTTACGTAAAAAAATAAAATCCACAATCAAAATTTTAAGAATCAAAAGTAAAACATGTATGTTGCAAATTCAAAAGAGAAAAAATATATATCAAATATATATATTTAAATATACTTGGTTATTTTATTATTCTTTGCACTTATTTGAAAATTATTTTAGTTTGGATTTTGCCAGTCTTTGCTTTCATTTTTGGATTTTTTTGGATTTTCTGTGGATTTTTGTGGATTTTGCTGCTAAAGACTTTTGCTTCTGGAATCTCTCCTTTGCTTCTGCTTCATTTTTTTGGTTCTGATTTTTGGCACACTTTTCACGGGTGGGCGGGGCTTAGAAGAAGGCGTTCCCCTTTAATCTCTATTGGTCACCTACCCTGAACCCTCGTCTGAGACAGACCACGCCCACCCCGCCAGCTTCAAGCGCTCTTCCAAACATGGCGGAGCGAACGGGGTTCAGCTCACAGCAGCACCAGCAGGTACTTTTCCAATTAAATTTCATACAGACGTTATGTTTAATGTTATATTTCTTTTTTAAGTAAGTGTTTAACTCTATTAAGATGCTCATGTTAGCGGGGTGTGATAAATATCCATGCTTAAATTATACTAGTTAGTTAGTGAACACTAACCTACCTAGTCAGTGAGTTAGCTAGTTTACCTAGGTCATCTGGTCAGTGAGTTAGTGGGTTAGCTAAGCTAGTTAGGTTACCTAGTCAGTGAGTTAGCTAGTTAACCTAGGTTATCTGGTCAGCGAGTTAGCTAGCTACTTAACCTAGGTCATCTGGTCAGTGAGTTAGCTAGCTACTTAACCTAGGTCATCTGGTCAGTGAGTTAGTGGGTTAGCTAAGCTAGTTAGGTTACCTAGTCAGTGAGCTAGTGGGTTAGCTAGGCTAGTTATTATGCCCCAGGGTAAAGCCAAGTAAGTGCTGGTTAAGGTTAACTAGCTAACTCACTGACTAGGTAACCTAACTAGCTTAGCTAACCCACTAACTCACTGACCAGATGACCTAGGTAAACTAGCTAACTCACTGACTAGGTAACCTAACTAGCTTAGCTAACCCACTAACTCACTGACCAGATGACCTAGGTAAACTAGCTAACTCACTGACTAGATAGGTTAGTGTTCACTAACTAACTAGTATAATTTAAGCATGGATATTTAGCACACCCCGCTAACATGAGCATCTTAATAGAGTTAAACACTTACTTAAAAAAGAAATATAACATTAAACATAACGTCTGTATGAAATTTAATTGGAAAAGTACCTGCTGGTGCTGCTGTGAGCTGAACCCCGTTCGCTCCGCCATGTTTGGAAGAGCGCTTGAAGCTGGCGGGGTGGGCGTGGTCTGTCTCAGACGAGGGTTCAGGGTAGGTGACCAATAGAGATTAAAGGGGAACGCCTTCTTCTAAGCCCCGCCCACCCGTGAAAAGTGTGCCAAAAATCAGAACCAAAAAAATGAAGCAGAAGCAAAGGAGAGATTCCAGAAGCAAAAGTCTTTAGCAGCAAAATCCACAAAAATCCACAGAAAATCCAAAAAAATCCAAAAATGAAAGCAAAGACTGGCAAAATCCAAACTAAAATAATTTTCAAATAAGTGCAAAGAATAATAAAATAACCAAGTATATTTAAATATATATATTTGATATATATTTTTTCTCTTTTGAATTTGCAACATACATGTTTTACTTTTGATTCTTAAAATTTTGATTGTGGATTTTATTTTTTTACGTAAAACTTTTGGCACAAAATTCACTCCATAAGTAGGAGAGTTTTGATCAGATTAATAAATTATTTTTTGGAAATGCAGAATTTCCAGCTGATACTGAAAATATCTGGTAACCATTACTCAAAAATCTTTACTATTGGTTCTCGTCCTCGACGGTTGATTTATTGTGATTAAATTAAAGATGGCGGTGCTGGAGATTTATCTACATTATGGGATGTAAACAGTGGTTTTAATAATCTTCTTGTTCAGTTTTAAAGCTCTAAATGTCTGGTTTTAAATATCAGGACTCTCTGGATTCTACCAGTGAAGTGTGGAGCTACTTTGAGCTGAATAACGGTGTAAAAAGTGATTTATCTGCAGGGTAAAATATGCCCCATATCACTCATTCTAAAGCCTGTTTGGGTAAAGAGCAGAAAATACTGGATGTTAGAAAACTGCAGGAGAGCGGAGGAGAGATATTCAACACAGATAATAACTTTATATCATGTTTTAATAAAAATTACAACCAAAGTACATTTCACAACAGAATTATACTTTAACTTGGGGTGTTTTAAAAATTGGTATTTGTGAAAGCACCTGGAATACTTCTAAATATCAAAATCAGAAAAAATATGGTAACTTTTACCATATTTCTAGCTGAACATCCCATAAATATGAGAAAATATTGAAAAAGAAAGATAACGCACCATGTGACCCAGCTGTGACGCCTCTCCTTTAGCTGCTGTAGAGATTGGATCAATCAGGTGACCCACTTCCTGTACTGATGACATCAGCTGCTCCTGCAAAGCCTGATTGGGTAGAAGCAGATCGTTAACACTCACGAGCAACAGTGATGTAATAACATAATATTGTGAGTCATTATAACACAATAATAAACGTGATTATTAAACCGTATTTGGCGGCTGTGGATGATTACCTCCAGAGAGATGTCCTGACGCGTGGGCAGATTCTGACTGACAGCAGAGAGACACGCCTGCTCCATCTCTCTGATACACTTCCTCACACTGTCTATAGCAGAATCACACTCTCTCTGACCAGGAGCCTTATCCCTGATACACAAAAATACATCAAATAACATCAAACACAATATCAAACACAGCATTAAACACAACATCAAACACAACATTAAAACACAGCATCAAACAAAACACAAAACAACAGCGAACACAAGATTAAAATACGCTTCAAACACAACATCAAACACAAGAATAAAACACATCAAACACAACATCAGTAAACACAGCGTTAAGCACAACATTAAAAACAAGATTAAAACACAACATCAAACACAAAATAAAACACCACATCAAACACATCAAACACAATACCAAACAAACTTAACATCAAACACAATATTGAACACAACATCCAACACAGCATCAAACAAACACATCAAACACAACATAAAACAGAACACCAAACACAATATTAAAACACAGCATCAAACACAAAATAAAACACCACATCAAACACATCAAACACAATACCAAACAAATTAACATCAAACACAATATTGAACACAACATCCAACACAGCATCAAACAAACACATCAAACACAACATAAAACAGAACACCAAACACAATATTAAAACACAGCATCAAACAAAACACCAAACAAACTCAACATCAAACACATCAAACACAACACCAAACAAACTCAACATCAAATAAACACATCAAACACAAGATAAAAACACAGCATCAAACAAAACACCAAACAAACTCAACATCAAACACATCAAACACAACACCAAACAAACTCAACATCAAATAAACACATCAAACACAAGATAAAAACACAGCATCAAACAAAACACCAAACAAACTAGGGCTGTCCCTAACGATTATATTTTAAACGATTATTCTAACGATTATTTTTTTCGATTAGTCGACTAATCTATTTATTGAGAAACATATTTAAATAATTATTATTTTACGTTTTAAAGCAAACGATAAAATACTATATTTATATATAATAACAACAACAGCAACACAAGCCTACTAAACCAAACCCCACACTTATAACGTTAATCACTTAACGTTACATGTACAACACGTTTAGATCTATAACGCTAAAAATGGATAAGCTCCCATACACCACAACCGTGTGTTGCACTGTTTTCTGTGACCGCTAGATTTTGTGACCACGGGCAAGTAGTTCTCAGCAGACCGGTGCACTGGCCGATTCGAAACGTGTTCGTTTCTAATGTTTACCCCGACTGGCCAAAACGGTTCAGTTTAGGGCTGAGGGTAAGGTGTAGGTATAGAAAGCTTCCGTTTTGCCAATGAACGCTCATAACCGTGAGCACTGGTCACAAAATTCCGACGGTGACAGAAAACGGTGTAACACCGCAGCGCCGACGGCGCTAGCTAAAATAACTTAAGGCAGCTAGCTTAGCTAAACACCTGAACTTATGAATAATGCTACTGTTTCTGGAAACTGCGAAATGCCATGCACAAATATAAACCAAAACTGTATAATTTCTGCCTGTGGCAGGTTTAAAACCTTTGGTAGACAGCCTTAAGTCTTTTTAAGGACACCCGCGGAGACCCTGATGTAAACGGTAACTTACTGTGTGACCCTGTTGACATAGTGCTCCTGGATGTTTGCGCTTCAAGTGCTCCTTTTGCACATATGGCAGAGGACCACATTGTTGCCCTTTTGCGTGAAATGCTCCCAAACTTTAGATGCCCGCTGGCGTTTTTTTGTAGCTGTTTTCACTACCGCAGTTCTACAGCGGGGGTGTTGTGCCGATTCTGTCCGCGAAGCGGGAGTCAGATTCAGCAGAGAGTCGGATTCGGCACAAGCGCGGCAGCACCTCGCGGTCCGCGGTGTCAGTTGTAAGCGCTCGCGCTAGCCGCAAAATACGGCAGAAAACACTGAGGGAGCTGCAGAATTATGTATGGGACTAGAATATGAGCTCTCACCAGAACAAGCGAATCTCTCTCTCTCTCTCTCTCTCTCTCTCTCTCTCTCTCTCTCTGTGTGTCTCTCTCTCTCTCTCTCTCTCTCTCTCTCTCTCTCTCGCACGTGAACTCCTCCGCGTTTGACTTGCAGAACTGTGTTTAGCTGTTATTAAAAATCATTTTAATTAAATAATAGTTCTATGCTTCTATGTTACCGTGTTAATTAACATATTTACGACGCGCCGACGCACGTTATGCAAATCGATGTATTTTCGTAATCGATGACGTCGATTATGTCGACGCGTCGCCCCAGCCCTAAAACAAACTCAACATCAAACACATCAAACAACACCAAACAAACTCAACATCAAACACAACACCAAACAAACTCAACATCAAACAGCATCAAACACAACATCAAACACAACCCCAAACAAACACAACATCAAACCCAAGAAGAAAATACAGCATCAAACTAGTGCTGGGCAATTTTCACGATTCACTTCATTAATTTGAATGACAGTTTTAATGCAATTTTACAGACATTTTATCTTTTTAATCTAAAATATCTGAAAACGCTCCTCATTTCTGAAGTGTTCATCCGTCTTATCTTGGTTACTGGTGCCTCCCACAGACTAACGCACTCATATTTACTAAATATACTATTTATCTAGAAATAAAATCTACCGTTTCTAAAAACTGCAGCATCATCGCTCTCCGGTGAGGATCTGTGACTAACTGTAGAAAACAATAATTATAATAATCTCTCCTTCAAAGTTTCTACCGTGACTCGTTTAGTGCGATATTTCTCAATTTTTAGGCCATAATCGCCCAGCACTACATCAAACACAACCCCAAACAAACACAACATGCTAAAAAAAGTTCCCAGGTGTGGTATAAACAGCACATGTGACAGGATTAACGCTATTTTAAGGACTGAGAATTACTCTTTGGTAAAAACCAGTTCAATAAATATTTTTGATGAGATTCTCTGCTGGATAAAATATGACTAAAAGTTTTTTCTATTGTGTAGCATAGAGTCTGTTTACAGATAAAGTCATGCATTTCTGCCTAGTGCCAATCAGCTTGCTGGAAACACCACAAGAGATAAAAAAAGCTAATATGGCGCTAGTGGGGAAAGGAAATAATTGTGGTTGGTGGATCGTCATGTCAATCAACTGTGGAGCTTCAAAAGTGGCAACAGTAATCAGGGAAATGATTTGTACAGCGTGGAGAACGGGTTTGGGTTGGGTACCTGACGGCGGTGATGAGGCTCTTGATGGAGTCGGATACGGTGTGCGAGTGGGCGGCGAGTAAAGACCATAAGGCGGGATCTTTAGGGTTCAGGACCAGTGAGCGAGCGGTCGTCAGGAGCTTGATGGAGCTGTCCAGCATGGAGCGTGCTGATTGGAGGATTGGCTCCTGTGCAGCAGAACCCTGAAGTGGATTATAAAAAGTAAGAAATAACTTTAAACAACATTCTAACAACTAAAAGTATTCCATATCATATCATGCACAATAATATCATTTTTAAAACGATAAAAAAATCCATATTGCAATAACAGCAATATTTTGTCTTAAAAGCAGTTAATTTGTATTTGTTTTAGTTTTTCTATTTTCAAATGATTACCCCACCCACTCATATTTCTATCACTACAATACTCCTGAATCTAGGAGGGTGAAAACAACTCCAGACTCCTACCTACTTTACTCTCTCTCTCTCAGACTCCGTCTGTTGGAGAAAAAACGTTTCATTAACGCAGGATCTCAATAAGTCAAATACGCACCTCTCTGCTGATCTGAGCCGGGACGCTGCCGAACTCAGGACTGGACACAAAAACGGTCAAACTGTCGACGGCTTCGATCAGCGGCGCCGTCGCTACTCGACACTTATCACGATTCTCAGCGGAGAAATCCCCGTCCAGAGCCTGAAGAAACAAGAGACAGTCCCTCAGCAGATTATCAACACAGATTACAACAGGTAACACACTGAGCAGGTGTGTGCAGGTGTGTGAGCATTTGTATGCAGATGTAAGCAGGTGTGTGAGCAGGTGTGTGCAGGTGTAAGCATTTGCATGCAGATGTAGGTAAGTGTGTGAGCAGGTGCGTGCAGGTGTGTGCAGGTGTGAGCATTTGCATGCGGATGTAAGCAGGTGAGTGCAGGTGTGTGCAGGTGCGTACAGGTGATCAACACAGATTACAACAGGTAACACAGGTGTGAGCAGGTGTGTGAAGGTGTGAGCAGGTTTAAGCATGTGTGTACAGGTGTGTGCAGTTATGAGCAGGTGTGTGCTGTTGTGTACAGGTGTGTACAGGTGTGTACAGGAGTGTGCTAGCAGCTGTGGTACCTTAATGGTTTTAACGAGGATGGCGGTGCTGTTAGCCACCTCTTTGGCTGATTGGACGAAGTGGCGCTTGGCGACGGGGTTGGTGGTTTTGGCGGAGGCCAGGCGGCAGGCGTTACACAGCGCTGAGGTGTGTTTGGCCACGATGGTGGCAGCAGAGAGCACCTGTAACACGTACACTCATAATTAACAATCACAACACCTGCAGGTAAATGTAAATAATAACATTTTAATACAGCGCATCCGTAAAATGAATCACTGATACACACTGGATAAAAAAACTGAGAATAAATTATCTAAATGATGAGATGGGAGCGACTACTTGATTTATACACTGCCATCGCTATTGCTGTTAACTTGTGGTTTCTGAGGCTGGTAACTCTGATGATCTTAACCTGTACAACAGAGGAAACTTTTACTCTTCTATCTCTACCTGGGGCAGTCCTAATTGTTGCCAGTTTCATCATCTTAAAGTGTTGATGGTCTTTGCGGTGACTGCATCATGTTCTCCTCCAACAGTCTTACACACTGCTTTTGGATTACTTTATGCCTTTATCCTGGTGATCGCTCACCTGAGATGGGCTGCTGCCCGGGTCAGCGAGGTTCTGGCAGGCCATCTGGATCGCCTGATTGGCTCGAGCAAACTGAATGGGGTCCACTAGACCTTGCTGACCCGCCTGACTGTTCGGATCGGACACGCCCACGAGGTACGACGTCTATAAACAGCAGAATCAATAAACACAATAAAAAGTGATTGATACAGAGCAAGTAATATCAATCCTAAATCAATTAAATACGATCAGAACCGCAGAAACACCTGCTTAACATAACTCCGCCCTCACCTGTCGAGCCACCTCAGTCAGCCCACACAGAGCTTTAGAGGCCACGCCCACACACTCGCCAAACGCCGGCACGTCACCTGTCTTACAGTTCTGAGAGATACCTGCCATAGACTCACCGAGGACCTACACACACACACACACACACACACACAGTAAGATTCATGATAATACACAATCAATAATCAATTAAATGTTCCATAAGAACACTGGAACCTACCTTAGAGTTCTCCATCACGCTCTCAATACAGTCAAAATACGACAAACCGTTAACTGGTTCATTAGGGTTGTCCAGCAGCACTATCACAGCCTGAAAACACAAATATATCAACAATATATATCATCTTTACAACAATAATTACATTATTCAAAAGATTTAATCAAAAACTTGATAAAAATGACTTGAGTGCTAGTCTAATAATACATTTACCTCAGCAGTGCTATTCTAATCATTGATTTACCTCAGCAGTTTTATTCTAATCACATATTTACCTCAGAAGTTCTTTTCTAACCATAATCATAGATTTACTTCAGCAGTGCTATTCTACTATTCTAATCATACATTTACCTCAGCAGTGCTATTTTAATCATAACTATAGATTTACCTCAGCAGTCCTATTCTACTATTCTAATCATACATTTACCTCAGCAGTTCTATTCTAATCATACATTTACCTCAGCAGTGCTATTTTAATCATAACTATAGATTTACCTCAGCAGTCCTATTCTACTATTCTAATCATACATTTACCTCAGCAGTTCTATTCTAATCATACATTTACCTCAGCATTGCTATTCAAATCATACATTTACTTTAGCATTGCTATTCTAATCGCAGATTTCCCTCAGCAATACTCTTCTAACCAAATATTTACCTAAACAGTGCTATTCTAATTATATATTTATCTCAGCAGTGTTTTTTATAGTCATACATTTACTTCAGTAGTTCTATTCTACTCACAGATTTACCTCAGCCATGCTATTCTAATCAAACATTTACCTCAGCAGTGCTATTGTTCTCATACATTTACCTCAGCAGTGCTATTCTAATCATACATTTACCTCAGCAGTGCTATTCTAATCATACATTTACCTCAGCAATGCTGCTCTAAAATGCCTTACAGGGTTGGGTTTTCCCCTCTTTTATTTTTGGACAGAAATTTAACACTGCCTGAACTGAAGGCCTGGCTATAATATTACACTTCACCACTGTGAACACAATAATAAATATAGTTACTGCACTTTATCAGTACTAAAGCTCAGAGCGAGAGGGATGTGAAGTAAGGTAGTGTGAGGTAACGTGAGGTAGTGTGAAGCAAGGTTAATGAAATCGTTATCGTTAATGAAAAACAAAATAATAAAAAAATGAAGCTAATGAAATGAAAAAATAAAACTAATAGAAACAGTAAATAAAAGAAGAAAAATGGTAACTAACTGGAACTGAATTAAGAGTTTACAAGATAGTGAGCGGTAGTGTGAGGTAGTGTGAGGTAAGGTGAGGTAGTGTGAGGTAAGGTAAGATAGTGAGGTAGTGTGTGGTACCTCCAGCTCACGGAGAGCGTTGTCGCACTCCCTCTGTCCCGGGCTGTGCTGAGTGCACATAGTGATCAGCTGGTTGATGCTGTCCGTTACAGACCTGTACAAAAAAACTGAATTATTATTATTATTATTATTGAATTATTATTATTCTCATTTAGAGCATTTATTTACAGAAAATGAGAAATGGCTGAAATAACAAAAAAGATGCAGAGCTTTCAGACCTCAAATAATGCAAAGAAAACAAGTTCATATTCATAAAGTTTTAAGAGTTCAGAAATAATCAATATTTGGTGTAATAATCCTGGTTTTTAATCACAGTTTTAATTTCATGCATCTTGGCATCATGTTCTCCTCCACCAGTCTTACACACTGCTTTTGGATAACTTTATGCTGCTTTACTCCTGGTGCAAAAAATTCCCGCTGAGCATTGGGACGAGCCCAAAGACTACAATCCCCAGCACTCTACGGACTACAAATCACAGCTCCTTCTACTGAAAAATCATGTCTATTGAAATCATGATTTCAATTAAAAAACGATTAATGGTTCAGCCCTAGTTTGCACGCTGTTGTGTTCTATACCTGGTAATCCGGAGTGTGGAAATGGTTCGGAGGTTTAAACCCACACAGATTACCGTTCTGTAGCACACAGTTCAGATAAGAACATACTGACTAAAGAGTTCAAATGTAAGCATGTTTCCTTATTATCTGATGATACATCCTGATCATTTTTAATTTCCTATAGAATATAGACTAGTTTTTATTGGTTTAAATACAGAATCAGTCCTGTGGATCAGGTGTTAGCAGGGTAAAGTCCTGCAGGTCACCTGGCTGCAGTGGCGAGCAGGCTCTTAGCGTTAGCGGCTCTGGGGTTCACAGATAAAGATTTAGCAGCCAGCAGGAGTTTACTGGAGGACATGGAGATGTTCTTCAGATTCCCAATCACCTGCAGCTGATCATCCTTCCTCTATAAACACAAACCATTTAAACTGCTGTTATTCATCATCTCAGAATAAATATGATAAATAGTCAAAAAAACAAAACACAAACCAGATTTTCCATGTTATCTGATTTCTCATATTCTAAAATTAAAAGGTGATTAAGTGAAAATAATATTGTTAATTGCTGTACATGCAGTAAATGCAAATAGACTGTGACGTGTGGATTCTTACTTTTTGGACCTGGACTACCCACCTCTGTGTGTAACTATAGGTTTGCATAGGATCTCCGGTGGATTTGGCGTTTTACAGAGACTCTAAGACTCTAAGACAAGATTTTTTTTTTATATATATATTTCTGCTTAATGTTTAAAATTGTTATTTTTGACAAATCTTTAACATTTATTTTGTTGAAATAGCATATTCTTGAAAGTAATGATAAAAAAAGTGTTTTGTCATATCAACAAGAATATAATTATTACAGAATTAATTGACTGCCCTAGCTGTATAGTCTTTTACATACGATAGTTAAAACAAGTTACCAAAAGGTGCATTATTCTGAAAATAAGCAGTTTAACTTTGATTTAACCCAAGGCTTAACCTGCTCACGCTAATGAGCGCCCCCTAGTGTAGCAATAGTGTAATAATAGTGTAATAACTCCTCGTGATTTGTAAAGTGATTAAAAGGTAAACTCACCTGAGTGTGACCTGCCATCTCAATACCAGCGTCCAGAAACTCATCGAAGTCTTCAGAGAACTTCCCGGAGGCGTCGGCCAGCTGACTGCTGGTTCCTCTGGAGGCGTGAACCACGTCCCCTGCGGACTGATTCAGACCCGCCGCCGTCTGATTCAGATCACTCTGAGCCTCCTGGAAGGACTTACTGCAGGGAGGAAGCTGAAACGCACCAACGGAACCAACGGAACCAATCAGGACCAATCAGGACCAATCAGGACCAACGGACCCATCAGATCCATATCAGAAATATCAGACCCAATCAGAACCATCAAAACCAACGGACCTAATCAGAACCAACAGACCCAACAGAACCATCAGACCCAACAGAATCATCAAAACCATTAGAATAATCAAACCCCACAGACCCATGAGAACTATCAGAATAATCAGGCACACCAGGCCCAGCAGAATCATGAGAACCATCAGAATAATAGAAAACAACAGAACAATCAGAACCATCAAAATCAGCAGACCCAACAGAACTCTTAGAATCAGTGATGGAGCGATTTGGATTTTTTAAAGGCTGATGCAGATGCCGATATTTA